>NC_136995.1:17245022-17295022 GCF_032717465.1 Coenobita brevimanus
TTGCCGAAGGAGATGACGACAGAAACAAGGAGAGAAACAATGAGAGAAAAGAGGAAGAGAAGGCTAGACTGAAGATGACTGAAAAACGAAAGACAATGGGAACGGACGATAAAGGAAATTTAAGGGAATAAAGATTAGATAACGATAATCACAAAAATTACGGGATAAATTAAAACAGGAATGAAGAAAAGAGTGAAAGGTATGAGGAATGGAAACTGGTGTGTATGATAAGAGAGAAGCAGACGATAAGATAAACATACAAGTTATAAAAAATGAAGCAAATAATTTTTATCTTCTTCGCTTCGGTGGTATTTCGAGGTCTCAAACTTGATAAACTGATAAGACAGGGAAATGGAAATGGAAAACTGGTGTGTGTGTGTGTGTGTGTGTGTGTGTGTGTGTGTGTGTGTGTGTGTGTGTGTGTGTGTGTGTGTGTGTGTGTGTGTGTGTGTGTGTGTGTGTGTGTGTGTGTGTGTGTGTGTGTGTGTGTGTGTGTGTGTGTGTGTGTGTGTGTGTGTGTGTGTGTGTGTGTGTGTGTGTGTGTGTGTGTGTGTGTGTGTGTGTGTGTGTGTGTGTGTGTGTGTGTGTGTGTGTGTGTGTGTGTGTGTGTGTGTGTGTGTGTGTGTGTGTGTGTGTGTGTGTGTGTGTGTGTGTGTGTGTGTGTGTGTGTGTGTGTGTGTGTGTGTGTGTGTGTGTGTGTGTGTGTGTGTGTGTGTGTGTGTGTGTGTGTGTGTGTGTGTGTGTGTGTGTGTGTGTGTGTGTGTGTGTGTGTGTGTGTGTGTGTGTGTGTGTGTGTGTGTGTGTGTGTGTGTGTGTGTGTGTGTGTGTGTGTGTGTGTGTGTGTGTGTGTGTGTGTGTGTGTGTGTGTGTGTGTGTGTGTGTGTGTGTGTGTGTGTGTGTGTGTGATACGGCTTCTGTATGACCCAACAAGGTGTGAACACATGCAAGCATTTGAAAGGACACACTACCAACATCCACTCGAAATGCCAACACGGGCATTGAGTTCGAACCCTAGTCTCTGAACACAGGCAGATAGCAAGACAAACGCAACACCATCGGGGCACCGTGGCTCCTGGATATTACAAAATTCTTATATAAACACTGCCTTCCCTCCCACCGCTGCCCCACGTCAAGTACAATAATTCACGTCATCTGAATCTGTCTCTCTAACACACGTCACCACAAATAGTATCCCTAAGCTTACATAAGAAAAATCCGGTGGTAGTGTAAAATTCTTGGGAGGTATAAGTACTGTTTGTCTGTTAATGTCACTCACTCAGCCTGCTATAACTTCACCTGACACTGGCCTTTCACCCATAATTTCACCTCATTAATGTGTCCAAACCCCATCATTTTCCCCTCCAGTAATTACCACTTGTCTCCCTTCATTGCCATCCCAGGCCCA
The DNA here is from genome assembly GCF_032717465.1 of Coenobita brevimanus. Taxonomy (NCBI): domain Eukaryota; kingdom Metazoa; phylum Arthropoda; class Malacostraca; order Decapoda; family Coenobitidae; genus Coenobita; species Coenobita brevimanus. The sequence goes on from NC_136995.1 coordinate 17,246,428, forward strand.
CAATCTCGGCTTCAATATTAGTCTTGTATGGATTTTGTGCTTTTATTTTGTGTGGTCATTTTTAGCTTTTTCCGTGTTTTGTTCTTGTGTGTGTGTGTGTGTGTGTGTGTGTGTGTGTGTGTGTGTGTGTGTGTGTGTGTGTGTGTGTGTGTGTGAAATGGCTAGTACAAAATAAACCAATCCTAACTACTACATAACGTCTTTATTATATTCTTGCACCACAGGGTTTCATTTAACTCAGACGATGCTCCTCACTACGATGACGTTTTACACACACACACACACACACACACACACACACACTAGGCCATATATATATTTAACGCCCCTACTCCACTCCTCCGGGCAATATCTCGTGTGTTGGGTGGACGGCTCTGTCAGCGAAATCAACGTCTAACCCTTCATCATGTACTCATTTCCTACTCCCACTGCCACACCCACGCCCACACCAGCACACTGAGCCGTCCCCACAACACCTGAGATACTGCAGACCAGGTGAGGTTCTAGTGGGGTGTTTTCGATTATACTTCCTGTTGCTACCGTCATTTTTATCCCCACTGTCTGCTCCTTGGCGATCTTCTTTAGGTTTCAACAAGACTCCTTCCACTAAGTTAAAATCAGTTTCCTTTAATCGCTTCAGCTTTCGTTATTGCTACCGCTAATGATTTAATTCAACTTCGTGAAAACCTCTCACAGTGTTAATGGCTGCGATGTTCTATTTCCAAAACAAGTGCTTTAATGTAAAAATAAATAAACAAACAAATGAATAATACCAAAACACTGTGGCACATGAAACTGGTTTTTACTGCTCGTTTGTCACCATCTGTGTAAGAAAAATTACCGGGATATATTAATGACACTGAGAAAGGAAGCGGGTAATATTCGTTTCATAACACCCCCTGCTTTGGCAGAGAAAATAAAGGTAAGAAATAAAGAAAAAAAAAAAAAAGCGTCAGTAAGTGTTGGTGTGACATCATCGTCTCCCAGTCATATCACTCGTATACACTTTTAGCAGCACTTACGAATGTTATAAAAAAAAAAAAAATACTACGCTCGTAAACATACAGACTACAGCATTACACCACTAAATTGTCATCTGCGTGTCTTTCACCTTCTATCACTTTCCTGTGCACAGAATCAATGTGAGGATATTTCTGAAAGTACAAAACTGCAGGTGAGATTATCAATACAACAAATAACAATATGATCAAAATGCAGCAAGTAACATCTTCCCTTATCTACTTAATCACTATCACAGTCTGAGATCAACAACGATTTTTTTAACGCTGGTGGGAGACCTAAAAACGAGTGACACACAAAACACATCCCAAAATGTTCATCCCCATCATCATTGTCCAGTTTGGTTCTGGTGGCCACGGATCAGAGCGGCCTTAATTATGGGTGTGACTGGGATAGTTACTGGTGTTACCGCCCGCCAGATGCTGGCAGATATAACCATACACAGTGATTCACACGGGTTACTGGTGGTGGGTAGTACTCGTTGTGGTGGTGGTGGTGTCTGGCTATATGATGAGTAAGGCTGTACCACCCTGCCTAACACTGGTGTGTATTGAGGTGTAAGGCAAGGGTACTGTGTGTGCAGCAGCAGGTAATGCTGAAGGACAACCTTGATGTATGCTGTTTAAAGTGTTATGGTTTACTGCAATGTTCGTGGACAAACGTCAATGAGATAAGCAGCAAACTGTGTGGAATAATCACAGGTATTGGTAAGTTTATTGACCATTCTGGCAAAATATGTACGGTAAGTTGCTGTGGGGTGAAGTAAGTTGTGGTGGATTCTGACAGAGTACCGTGCTGTATAGCATAGTGTTGCACTGATAACTGCTGTATATGAGACTGGAGATTACCAAGATGTGGTCAAATGAAGATGTGGGTTACAATGGACCAAAGACACAGCGGACACATTATACACAGATTCTCGAAATTAGAGAGCATCACCTTCACTCGAATTAAACAATCGCACTTTTAGAGAACGGCTTAAATATGCCTTTCTTCAAGTCCTTTTAATTATTCCCATTATTAATCTATAAATACTTCTAAAGGACATAAACTACCCTAAAACTATCAAAACCAAAAGCATTCTTCTCAAGTAAGATCGAAGAACAGAGGAAAGAGGGGAAAAACTGAAGAAAGAAAAGAAGGAAGGAAAGCGATACAGGAGAGAGGAAGTACTGAGAATGAGAGATGAGCTGATAAAAGAGAAAGAGAGTTAACAGGGAGAAAGGGAGAGATGGACGGAGAAAGATCATTAGTAAATTATTTTCATTCCCTCCGCCACACACACACACACACACACACACACACACACACACACACACACACACACACACACACACACACACACACACAACAGGACAAAGCACTAAACAGCATATTCAGATAACAAGAGAAATGCACTCAGTAAAAAAAGAAGGAACGCGGAAAAACGAGGAATAATCGACAGTGTAAGAACAAGGGGGTAGGAGGAAGCGGAGAGACTGGAACAGATAAAAGACGATAAGACAAAGGATAAGAGGGTGAAGGAGGAAGAGGGGAATGGTTAATGATAAATGAACGTGTGTAATGATGTGGAGCAGCAGACCATGAGGGTGGAGGGAAAAGGGCAGCTGATGAAATGAGGAGGAAGAGAGGGAAATGACGACGAAGGAAATGATGATACTGGGTAAGAGAATGGGAACTGAGGAGGAAGTAATGCTGTAAATCGCAAAAGGAAGTAATGTTGTAAATCGTAAAAACTTGGAGGAATGAAGAAAACAGAAATTCCAGAAGGCTTTTATAGAGGCTGGGATTAAGGTGCCGTATTATTAAGATACTGGGAAAGAGATTATTACTCTTATTACCTGTCATCCTGTGATATAGATGACTAAATGGATAGGCACACAGACAGACAGATAGATAGATAGATAGAGACAGAGAGACTGATAGACAGATAGGTAGAGAGATAGGTTGATAGACAGACAGATAGATGTACAGATTGATAGATAGGATGGATAGACAGATGGAGAGAGAGAGAGAGAGAGAGAGAGAGAGAGAGATTCTCCAACACTTAAGGTATAATCGAGGTAAATATGAGTAGCAATATACCTCAAAGTACAGGTAATAAGACACGTCCAGGTAGCCATTTAATACCTGGCCTCTCGGAAAAGGTGAACCCATTGATTTAAGAAGGCAGCCGAGGATTACTACGCCGGCTGGAAAATAACATAGATTCCTTATGCCAGAAAAAAAATATCATGAAGCAAAAAATACGCATTATTGACTAAAAACAATAAAAAAAAAAAAGGTTTGTCAGGAATAATTGCCAAAGATTACATATACGGTCCTAACTTCGGCAATACACTCATAAATACTAGACCGGGATGGCTGAAAGGGTATAACTGCCAGTGAGGGTAAGAAATGGGAGTAAAAACCCAGTGTTACTAAAAAACTTATGTGTTCCGTAGAATTAGTAACAATAATACTCTCAAATATGAGTAAATTATAAGGCAGAGTCGTGTATTATTATATGGGTGCACCAGACAGGAAGGAGGTAATGATTTAATAACATGAGTGAACACTATATCTCAGGACTGTTGCACAATAGTGTATCTCTCCACCTGTCAGTCTATCAGTCTGTGGCCAAACATGAATAAGAAAGAGGTGTGTACGTTCTAGTGGCGGTGGTGTAGTGGCTGTCCTTGTGTGTATCGCAGTCTGTGTAGCTCGTTAGGATGAAGCGACAGAAGAAAAACATAAAAAAAAAAACTACCTCCAACAATTTTACCAATTTTAATACCCACCTTGACCGAGTTTCCAGCATACCATCTCAGAGTATGTGTCGGTAATACTGGGCCGTCCTTGTATACCCCTCATAGGACACAAGACACAAGGACAGCATGGAGGCATATATGAGTGATGATGGCTTGGAGTGGCGGGAGTGTTGTGATGAGTGGTGAGAGGAATGATGATAATGATGATGATTGATGATGATGATGATGGCTGACTGACTGACTGACTGATGATGATGATGATGATGATGATGACTGACAACGACGATGATGATGATGATGATGATGATGAAGTAAAATGTGCCGGAGCTCCAACCCGTAAAAACCACAGAATAAAACTTGTTGCACCAAAACCATTAGTGAACAGAAATTATACCAAAATTCATCATCCATTTATCGGACGAGGTAAAATATAATAAACTGTTGGTGGTGATGAGGGTGTGAGTAATGGAGGAGGAGGAGGATAATGAATGAGTCTAATTAGGATAAGAATAAAGAATCTTAATTGGCTGATTTGATGGATGGATGGCAAGGAGAAAAATGAGAGAGGAGAAGGACGAGGGGAGGAAAGAAGGAAGAGGAGACGGAAGTGGAGCAAAGAGGACAAGGGATGATGGTGAGAAAATGAGAAGAATGGAGAGGTAAAAAGAACAAACGAGAGAGAGAGAGAGAGAGAGAGAGAGAGAGAGGATGAAGTAAGAGGAAGGGGATGAGAAACAAAATGAGAAAAAGAATAAATAAATGAGAAAAAACGAGAAGGAAGTAAAGGGAGATTATGACAAGGAAGGAAAAACTAAGAAAAAAAAAAAAGGATGGAGGAGAGAAAGAAGGGAGAAACCATGGAAGGAGAGAAGGGAGGGACCATGGAAGGAGAGAAGGGAGGGACCATGGAAGGAGAGAAGGGAGGGACCATGGAAGGAGAGAAGGGAGAGACCATGGAAGGAGAGAAGGGAGGGACCATGGAAGGAGAGAAGGGAGAGACCATGGAAGGAGAGAAGGGAGGGACCATGGAAGGAGAGAAGGGAGAGACCATGGAAGGAGAGAAGGGAGGGACCATGGAAGGAGAGAAGGGAGAGACCATGGAAGGAGAGAAGGGAGGGACCATGGAAGGAGAGAAGGGAGGGACCATGGAAGGAGAGAAGGGAGGGACCATGGAAGGAAGCTCATTGACTGGCCCCAGCTCTAACTTAGGCAAAATTAGATAAACGGAAATATATGGATAGAAATGGCTGTTCAATTTCCCTAAACATATAGGAAAAGATACCTGTGGTTGAATTATAAGGTACGCACAATTTGGGGGACTTTAATGGGAAGGTACAACTATTTTGGCCCCTCTTGGATCCAAAATTCTTGTGTATCTATTTATCTATAGCCAGACGCCTCAATCCCGTACGGGGTGGCCACAAACAAATCGTCTCCATGTCGCCTTGTCTCCTGCTATTCCTCTGCTCTCCTCCCAACTCACAGCCCTCCTCTTTCATATTCCTCTCCATTCCATCCCTCTCTCTCATCCTCGGTCTCCCACTACCTCTGCCCCCCCACCCCCCACCTCACTCACATACACTCTCCTCGTTAGTCACTCGCTCTCCATCCTCTCCACATGGCCAAACCACCAATCGCTTCGCCAAGTATGGGTATATTCCTTTAATTTAAATAAGTCGTGGCACAGTGACAGCAACACACATTATTCTCTGGAAATGGGTGACGTCCTCTTATTATTATTATTATAATTATTATCATAATAATTATTATTATTGTTGTTGTTGTTCTTGTTGATGTCATTGTTGTAGTTATTGTTCTTCTTCTTCTTCTTCTTCTCCTCCTCCTCCTCCTCCTTCTTCTTGTTTTCTTCCTTTCTTTTCTTCTTCATGCAATCAGACGATTTTAATCAGCTCTGCAAAGGTGTCTCGTACTCAAAGGGGGTTTATCAAGGCCACATCAGACCCTCCAGTTCGTAAAGTCTCTAAGCTGAATAAAATCGTCTGAAGATGGCAAGAATAAAATGAAGAACACATCCTCGGGCTCAAGGGGTTAAGTATACCTGTGTTTTTACCTGTACACATATTGCAGGATAATTTACCGCCTTGATATTGCAGGATAATTTACCGCCTTGTTGATATTGCAGGATAATTTACCGCCTTGTTGATATTGCAGGATAATTTACCGCCTTGTTGATATTGCAGGATAATTTACCGCCTTGTTGATATTGCAGGATAATTTAGCATCACGTTGCACCGTGGGATTCGGATCAATGGTAAGTGATATAAAGTGGTGTTAAGGGATTGCAAGTTCAATTTAAATTTCCATTGCCGGGGAGCAAGTTATGTGTACCATAAATTTGTTCGGCTGGAAAACGCCACACACACACACACACACACACACACACACACACACACACAGTTATACTCTCCTCTTCCCAGATAGTCACTATTATTTTTCCTATTATTCTTTCTTATGTCTTTCTCCTCCATCTTAATTTACATTCTTTTACTTTCTTCTATTATCTCCCTCCCTCCCACCATATGTCGTTGTAACTAAGTCTCTCTCTCTCTCTCTCTCTCTCTCTCTCTCTCTCAGTAAGAATATACCAATCTAGATAAGTGCTTCCAGGAAAATGTAAAGGTTGCTGTCTTCTTTAAAATGCCGCTTAGAATACGATGTCAATCACCATCCAATTTTCTGTCCTTTATAAATATGTCATCCTCTCTCTCTCTCTCTCTCTCTCTCTCTCTAAGTATCGGGTTTCCTAGGCTGGTTAGGGCAACACAGTGTTAGATGGGGATTATTCTCATTTTTACACTAATACAAGTCACACATCTGAAATTTTTGTCTAACACCCAACCATTTTATTTAGTGTGTGTGTGTGTGTGTGTGTGTGTGTGTGTGTGTGTGTGTGTGTGTGTGTGTGTGTGTGTGTGTGTGTGTGTGTGTGTGTGTGTGTTGGGGGGGAGACAGGGCTATCTTCACTAATGGAGGTGGTCTATGTGGATTATTTATGTAAACACTCACCACCCTCCTCTTACCCTCATCCACCCTCTCCCCCGTTCAATCTCCCTCTCCCCCATTATTCACAATCTCCCTCTTCCTTCTTCACTCTCCCTCTCTTAGTCTGTCTCCCTTCTTTATTCTCCCTCTCCAATTCTGTCTCCCTTCCTCAGTCTCCTATTCTGTCCCTCTCCCTCCCCCATTCTCTCTCTCTCCTTCGCCCTCCTTCTCCTCTTCTTGTCTCTCTTCACTTATCTTCTCCCCTAGTCATTATTTTCATCCTCTGATTTTCCCCTTACCTCCTGAATTTTCTCTCGATTTATCTCTGTTTTGAAAAGTTAATTTAGGGGGGCGATTTTTATTCTCTTCTTTACACTTAAGGATTCTGTTCCCGCTTCTGTGTTCACCAGTTTCTTTCTTTTCCTTTTTCCCCACCATTTCTGGCCGCTTCATAGTTTTCTCTCTTTCACTTTCCTTCAGATTTATGATGCCTCCTTTTTCTCCTAACGTTACTAATGCTTTCTTCACTCCAAGCTCACGTCAGTTTTTTTCACTTTCTGCCTTCACATATTCCTACGTTCATCCGTCTTTTTTTTTTTTATTACACTACATTCTTTTTCTTTACAGTTTTCCTATTCACTCTCATGTTTCTTCTGAACTTCTCTTTTCACTTTTTATCCCCCTCTCTTTCCATTAGCCATCTTTTCACAAATACTCTTCAAGTCTCTCTATTTATCCATCTATCAACACCCGCCCTCTTTTTCTCCTTTCTCCTCTCCACTACCCCCTACCACCACCACTCGTCTCCCGGCCCCTCCCTCTCCCACTCAGCAAACCTTTTCGATTCCCCCACTTCCCTTCTCCCTTTGTCCCCCTCCATCTCCCCTCTGCCCCTTCCCCACTCAAACATTCAGGCTTGAACCTTTGGCAGCTTTTACCTTGGCTGACCTGGCGAGTGCTGACCTAACACTGACTTACATTAGAGGGAAGGTGGTTTTAGGTATCCCAAGGGAGAGGGGAAGAAAACAGAGAACAGACGAGACGAGAGGGTAAGCAAAAGAGAGAAGGAGGGAGGAATAGTAAAAAGAGTGGGGGAGAAGCCAAAGATGAAAATGAAGAATAGTATAGCAAAACACTAGCCTGACGAAAGACAGCGATAACCAAAGGGCGTGGGGAAGAAGGGAGAGAACAGACAGGAGGAGAGACAGTGAGCAAAAAGGGAGACGAAAAGAGATGGAGTAAAATAAGTGGGGGTGACGCCAGAGATGAAAAAAGGGATAACACAGCATGGCAAAACATTAGCCTAACAAAAGACAGCGATAACCACAAGGCGAGCAGAAGGCTGAGAACAGACAGGAGAAGAAAGAGTAAGCAAAAGAGAGAAGGAAAGAGAAGAGTAAAGAGAGCGGGGGAAAAGGCAGGGATGAATAAAAGGGAAGAACTCAGTACGGCAAAACATTAGCCTAAGAGAAGACTGCGATAGATTACCATAACATTAGGACACACTCCATAACATCCACCGGAGAGATACATTAACTTTTTGTCTCTCCCTTCCTTCCTCCAGCTGTTATTCCCTCCATCCCTTGCAGCCATCAGTGGAGAGAAGAGGAAGAAGGGAAGGGGAGGTAGGAGGAAGGAGGGAATGACGATATTAAGGAAGGAGATAATTAAAGGATGAATGGAAAGAATGTAACAAAGGGAAATAACTGCAGGATGTCGGATTCCCTATACCAGGCGGCTTATATCTAAGGGTATGACTACAATGCCACAATTAGACAAAGATAGCAGACAACAAAGAAGGAAGGAAAAGAGAAACGAGGAAAGGAAAGGACAGAGTGTAACAGAGAAAGAATGTGAGAGTGAGAAGGTATGGTGGAAAGTGAAGGAAAGACGGGAGGAAAAGGAAACACGGATGATCAAGAAAGAGAAGAAGGAAGAGTGCAAGAGGCGAGGAGACGGTATATTGACAGGGAAGGAGATGAAGAAAGAATTATTAATTAGAAATAAGGACGAGAGACGCGCAGTGAAATGGATAACAGCGTTGAATTATAAAAAGTCTAATTTACTGATGTTCTGAATATACCGACGTTTTACTGGATCTCTCATGAAAACATTTCTTTATTTTCAATACTGTATATTTTTTTTAATGCGGGGAAGAAGGAACCAAAGGATGAGCCCGCAAAACAGTTCCTTCCGAGAAAAACAAAACAAAAACAAAAGTGAGCCAAATTCAAGATCCGTTCATTTCGAGATGCCTAGACACACTGCGTTTGAAAGACTGGAGATCATAGGAAGTAGGAAATACAGACAGAGAGAGACAGTTCCAGAGCTGACCCGTTGCATAAATGAAGAACTGGGAGTAACGGTTAACTCTTGCATTAGAGAGTTGGACAGAAAAGGAATGAGAGTTTGTTGCTAGACGGGTGCTACGCACCCATCGCAGAGGTGGAGGGATGCAAGCAGACTGCAACAAATTATTTCATCGTTGTTAATTATCTTCCTCCTGATCGTATATTACTTACCCATTTCTCAGTGCACAGTGCTTATGGCCCATTATCCCTCATTAGTGCCACTGCAGTGCTGGTGGTTGGGTGGTGAGGTTAGGGTGTGACAGTGACATGTTTCTGTTCCGCATTAACATATTACACCGTGGTGACAGTTTTACTCCCTGTTTCCTTTCATACCCTCCCTGCCATCACCCTCACCCTCACCCACCATCCCCTAACTTGTACCTTCTTCCTGCCCTCACCCTTTCCCTGTCCTTACCCTTTCTACTTCCCTGCCCTCACCCCTTCTCCTTCCCTACCCTCACCACTTCCCTGCGCTCATTCTTTCCCCTTCCCTGCCCTGATTCCTTTCTCTTCCCTACCCTTACCGCTTCTCCTTCCCTGCCTTTATCCCTTCCCCTTCCCCTTCCCTGCCTTTATCCCTTCCCCTTCCCCTTCCCTGCCTTTATCCCTTCCCCTTCCCTGTCCTCATTCCTTTCCCTTCCCTGCCCTCATCCCTTCCCCTTACCTGTACTCACTCCTTCCCCTTACCTTCATCTTATCAACAGTTCCTGCATAAATTAACCCCCATCCTACCCCCCTTCTGTCTCCCTACCTTCTCCTGCAATCCCCCGACACCCTCTCCCATACCTTCACTCCATTCCTGCCTTAACCTCTCTCACTACACCTCCTCCAACTTTCATTACTCTCTCTCTCTCTCTCTCTCTCTCTCTCGTTTCTACTATTCGAGCGAGCACACCACCAAAACTCAATTATTTCGGAATCTATTAAAGCTACACTGCAATCGTCTGAAAGCACATGTAATAATAATAGGTGTTACTTAAGTGGCTGTTCACAAAATCCGCCATCATATTGCTTAAAAAAAAAAAAAATCCAGAAAGTGCCAAACTGAGCACCAAAATAGGGTTACCTCACAATATCAACACTACGGCCAACCTACACACATCGCGGGCAAAGCTAAAATATGAGTAATACCATTGGGAAGTTTGCTCAGTCCAACACGTCCCATACTTTAATTAAAATGTGGACGTCTACAACTCACATACCATCAGCAAATTATTTCATTCAAAGCACACCCTCGGAATGAAGGAGCTAGAAACAGCCTCATTCCTTCCCTTTCCCTGCCCTCATTCCCTTCCCTTTCCCTGCCCTCATCCCTTCCCCTTCCCTGCCCTCATTCCCTTCCCTTCCCTGCCCTCATCCCTTCCCCTTCCCTGCCCTCATTCCCTTCCCTTCCCTGCCCTCATTCCTTCCCCTTCCTTGCCCTCCTTCCTTTCCCTTCCCTGCCCTCATTCCTTCCCTTTCCCTGCCCTCATTCCCTTCCCTTTCCCTGCCCTCATCCCTTCCCCTTCCCTGCCCTCATCCCTTTCCCTTCCCTGCCCTCATCCCTTTCCCTTCCCTGCCCTCATCCCTTTCCCTTCCCTGCCCTCATCCCTTCCCCTTCCTACAATGTCAGTTTTTTTTATTGCTCTTCTTGCTGCCACCAAAAGATATTTAGCCCTGAAGATATTCCAGAAAAAAAATAGTACAGTAAATAGCAAAAGGCCGTGAAAACCTCGCGTCTGATTTTAGAGTTTGACAAATTTAATCTCAATTTTTTGGCCAAGTGATCTTTCCGGAGGCGCCAAATCAGATTAAACTTTGAAAAGAAAGAAGGAAGGAAGGAAGGAAGGAAGGCAGTGAGGGGGAGGGTAATCATTGGGGAGGGGGGCGAGATGGAGTGAGATAATGAATAACGAAAAGATGAGGGATGAGTTGCAGTGTCGAGGTCTTGCTTCAGAAAGGTGATTAACGAAAATTTCTGAACACTGTTGCTCCATAAACATCAACTTTCTTTACTATCCTACTCTTATTCTGGTCGTCTATGCCCTTTTCACTCTAACCTGGCCTAAAACTGCCACCTCCCCATCATGAATGCTGATTTGTAACAACAGACTGACACTACAATAGGATACTAGTCACGAAGGAACTGGAAAGCATTTAGAGCGATAACAGTGTCTTTTATATGTCAGTGACGTACGTGATTTAAGCTGCAAAAGGACGAAAATTTTGGCCAAGTTAGAGTAAAAAGAGTATAGTCACATTTTTACTGGGATGAGAGAGAGAGAGAGAGAGAGAGAAATTACCCTATTTTCTCATGTTCTTATGTCTATCTATCTATTGCCAGACGACTCAATTCCGTAAGGGGTGCCCACAAACAAATCGCCTCCATGTTCTAATGTCCTTTACCTATTCCCTAGGATCACCACGCAGTTACGAATTCCTCCTGGCTGACATATTACGATTTCAGTCAGCTGAGACCGAGTGTGGATGAGGGAGGAGGCAAAATAGGAAGAGAAGATGAGAAGCAAAGAAGCAGAAGCGAGTAATAAAAGAGGAGAGAAAGGAAGGGCCAGGTTCAAAGACGGAAAAGAGTAGGGGGAAGGAAGAGGAGGAAGAAGGTGGGAAGAGGGCGAGGAAGGAGGGGAAGAGAGCGAGGAAGGAGGGAAGAGGGCGAGGAAGGAGGGAAGAGGGTGCGGAAGGAGGGAAGAGGGAGAGGAAGGAGGGAAGAGGGCAAGGAAGGAGGGAAGAGGGAGAGGAAGGAGGGAAGAGGGTGAGGAAGGAGGGAAGAGGGTAAGGAAGAAGGGGAATAGGGTGAGGAAACAGGGAAGAGGGAGAGGAAGGAGGGGAAGAGGGCGAAGAAGGAGGGGAAGAGGGCGAAGAAGGAGGGGAAGAGGGAGAAGAAGGAGGGGAAGAGGGAGAGGAAAGAAGGGAAGAGGGAGAGGAAGGAGGGGAAGAAGGTGAGGAAGGAGGGGAAGAGGGCGAGAAAGGAGTGAAGAGGGCGAGAAAGGAGTGAAGAGGGCGAGAAAGGAGTGAAGAGGGCGAGAAAGGAGTGAAGAGGGCGAGAAAGGAGTGAAGAGGGAGAGGAAGGAGGGGAAGAGGGCGAGGAAGGAGGGAAGAGGGAGAAGAAGGAGGGGAAGAGGGCGAGGAAGGAGGGGAGGAGGGCGAGGAAGGAGGGGAAGAGGGCGAGGAAGGAGGGGAAGAGGGCGAGGAAGGAGGGGAAGAGGGAGAGATGATGACAACAACAGATCAATTTCAAGTGTTTGTTGGGCCAGAGGGGAGACATTAATATTATTAGCGGGAGGAAGTCGGGAGGAATGATGAGCAGAGGGGAAAGATGTGATGGAAAAATGAATGGCGTGGTGGAAAATGGGAGGAATGATGGGCATAGGGGAAAGAGGTAATGAGAAAATATTAAGGAAAATAGGAAAAATGATGAACAAAGAGTAATAATGGGGGGAAAATGACGTCGAGGAAAACAGGAGTGATGAGCAGAGGGGCATGTGAAGGAAAAATGAATGACGTAGAGGAAAATAGGAAGAATGATGGGCAGAGGAGAAAGAAGTGAAGGAAAAATGAACGACGAAGAGGAAAACAAAGGGAATGATGAGTAGATGGGAAAGAAGTGAAGGAAAATGAATGACGTGGGAAAAAGATGAATTTCTTTTTCCTTTGGGGGAAATTTCTGAATGGCAGGGTTTAGATATAACCTCAAATAACCTCTGTTCTTTAAGGAGGTTTCCCTAACTGAAAAAAATCGTGCGCTGGTGGTAAGAGTGAAACAGGAAGGCGTACTGAATGGGTTAAGGAAGAGGGAATATGATAATAGGGAAAAAATACAAAGAATAGAAAGATAACGGGGAAGAAAATACAAAGAATAGAAAGATAATGGGGAAGAAAATACAAAGAATAGAAAGATAATGGGGAAGAAAATACAAAGAATAGAAAGATAATGAGAAGAGGAAATGGGTAAAGGAAAGAAGATGGAGAGAAAAACAGAAGGAATGGGAAGATTATGAGCTGAGAAAAGGAGTAAAACATAAAAGAGTAAGAGAAACGGTAAGAGACAGTACGATATAAAGCGAGCAAATGGACAGACACGAGGAACAGATACACAGAAAGTTAGATACAGACAGAAGGGAGGCTTGACAGAAAGATGCTGATAGATGGACGGATGAAATAGATAAAGAGACAGATGGACAGAAAAAGCATATACTGTCGATAGATAAACAGAGAGATAGATGGGTTATTGGGCACCCTCGGCAACTAGGACAATATCGGTAAGTTCTCGACCTCAGCCAACCCGGTACATTTCCCGCCTCTAAATTATTAACCCGCCTGCCACACTGAGCCTCAAGATTAACCACAAACCCAGAGTGAAATCCTTTATATCTCAGCCAGACCTGACATGACCTGGTTCCTAAACAACCTGACCTAACTTCTCCTAAGATGCTTCAACTTCGACTAACCTGGTCTGACCTAATCTAACGTAACCTACCTTAACCTACCCTAACCTAACACAAAATATCCTAACATATACCAAAACGACGTCTACTATACCCCTACCGACACAAGCCTAATCAAACTTCACCTTACCTTACTTAACCCTATGTATGATAAATCCTGACGTAACTTCATCTAACCCCAAGTAAGGTCTGATACAATCTAGCTTATCCTAACCTAATCCACAGTTAAATCGACTAAAAGTTACCCAAACAAAGCCTATCTGGCCATCTGACATCGTTCTGGCCCGACACGTAATTGTCTCTCCGGCTCATTAAGCACCCACAGTAATTGACCTGTTATCGTGGTGTAAATATAACATAACGTCATCGCACACTGGCGTCACACAGGGCTTGGTGGAGGTAATTTTGCACATGGCCACTGATTTCAAACTTAATCAGTGCGTGTGATTAATGGGGCGGAGTCACACTGTGCCTGAATACGCCTCATCCAGAGAGCCGCTTGCAATTACCACTGGTGGGTAGAAATTCATGGTAGTTGGATCTGATGCCCACTGAGACCACATCAATGGAAGTGAGTCGATGATAGCAGGTTAGGCACTAGGAAACACCATGCACAGCTGCCAGTATCATATTCAACACCAGAATTACACAAATTATGCACCATTAATTCAGTTCATTATAAGACTGCAGGGATAGAGATAGGAATTATGCACAACCCTATAAAGGAATTCAGTGTTCCTCATTCGTTATCGAAGGTATCAGGTAATTATGAAGGTGTGAGTCGTGTTGTTAAGTAGCTGGTGCTGGTGAGGCTGTGGTGGGAAATTACCCTCATTATCCACTGCATACCCTATACTGGGGTGGGGGGAGATGGAGAACGGGGAGCAGGAGGGGAGAGAGAGTGGACAAGAGAGGGCAGGAGAGGAGGGTGAGTGGAAAGTAGAGGGCAGGAGGGTAAAAGAACGGGGAGGTAGGCAGAGAGGATGGTGTAACTGCTGAAGGAATAATGAAACTGATCTTGGTTTCAGTTGCATCAATGTTGGTGCTGGTGTTCACAACCATACTGGACAATGACTCAATGTCCCCACCCGTACTTGATTTTACTGAACTAAGGGACAACTTCACACCCACAGCATTGAAACCTACCCCGACTCACTGGCGATAACCAAAAGCAAGAAAGGGGGAAAGCGATGAGGGGAAATGGTGGGGGCTGAGGAAGGGAGGTTTAGAGTACCGTACGACAGATAGGAAGAAGAAAAAGGAATAAAGGAAAAATGAGAAGATAGGATATGAGGAAGAGAAAAACAGTGAAGGCGGGAGAAGAGGAGATGAAGGAATGTCCAAATAAAGGAAAAATGAGAAGATAGGAAAAGAGGAAGAGGAGAAACAATGAGGGCGGGAAGGGAGGTCCAAGTGGAGATAAAGAGGGACAGCTGATGGCTACAATTCAAGCAACTTTCCCTCCGCAAAAAAATAATTCCCCATAATTTCCATGCTGCCCGCTCGTCGGCTGGATGTTTGGGGGGCGGGGAGTGGTTGCAGAGGAGAGGGGTGAGGGGGCATGGATAGGGGCAGGGGTGAGGGGGCATGGATAGGGGCAGGGGTGAGGAGGTATGGTCAGGGGCAGGGGTGAGGGGGTATGGACAGGGGCAGGGGTGAGGGGGTATGGACAGGGGCAGGGGTGTGGGGGTTTGGTACCAGGGGCAGGGGTGTGGGGGTATGGTACCAGGGGCAGGGGGTGAGGGGGTATAGACAGGGGCAGGGGTGAGGGAGTATGGACAGGGGCAGGAGTGAGGGGCGGGCAACGAGTTAAGCTCCAAAGAAAATCAAAATGGCTCTTGATCGTGAGAATGGTTAACGAGGAACTGGGTAAGGAATAAGAACATGAGAGGAAGAAGGACAAACTCAGTGCACATAAACACCTTGAAATAAATGCACATAAACACCTTGAAATAAATGCACATAAACACCTTGAAATAAATGCACATAAAAACCTTGAAATAAGTGCACATAAACACCTTGAAATAAATGCACATAAACACCTTGATATAAGTGCACATAAACACCTTAAAATAAATGCACATAAATACCTTGAAATCAGTGCACATAAACGCCTTGAAATAAGTGCACAAAAACACCTTGAAATCAGTTCACATAAACACCTTGAAAAACAGCACGAGTGGAATGACACAAAAAGAAACATATTATCAAAAGACAACTCTGATAAATAAAGGGATATTTTTTATTCCTACCCTGAGGACGGCACGCTATTCCTAAGTTAAATAAAATCGCTCGCCTTTGGTAAATATTGACTGAGTAAGAATTACCGCGTCGTGGAAGGGTGACTGAACTCTTACTAGAGGAGTCTGTGTTTAATCCCTTCCATCCTATAAAGTTTTATTCTTGCTATATCAACACTACTTTATTCAGCCTTGGAGAGATTCCAAAACTGCAGAGCTTAGATACAGCCTTCACAATTTCACTCAGTTTTGGAGAGACTTTATACACTGTGAAGCTGAGATGTAACCTTTATTTGCGATATATACACTTTTGGAGATAATTAACGAACTGTGGAGCTAAGATGGAGCTTTCACCTACAATTCTATTCAGCTTTTGGAGAGACTTTCTGTACTGTAGAGCTTAGATGTAACTTACAATTACCAATTCACTACAAAAGGTCCACCCCCACCTAAATAAAACCGTCTGGAGGTAGCCTAGTAAAGTACAACAATACCACACGTGGTAGGACTGTGTGTGTGTGTGTGTGTGTGTGTGTGTGTGTGTGTGTGTGTGTGTGTGTGTGTGTGTGTGTGTGTGTGTGAGACAGACAGACAGACAGACAGACAGACGGAAGCTTTTATTTGCCTAACCCCTTCAGCCCCAGGATGTACTTTGCATTATGGTCTCAGTGCCACCAGACGATTTTATTCCGTTCTGTGTCTCAACCTGAATGCAGTCACACACACACACACACACACACACACACACACACACACACACACACACACACATCGGAGTGATTAAGAAGAGGGGAGAGACAAACACTTAAAAAAAATAAAGACGCTGACAGGGAAAAAAAAAAAAAAATCCATGAAAGATGAAAACACAAAAATAAAGACCATCCCTCCTTCTCTCCTCAGGTAATAAAATCTGAAATTAAGAACGTGGGAATTGATGATAAAAAAAAAAAAATGAGAGGCATGACAAAGGATGTGGAGGTGATGAGGGAGTAAATAAACAGAAGAAAGAAATTTTTAATCCTCGCCAGGTCACGAGGGAACAGAGAACAATGATAAAATAACACGGTAACAGGCACGCACCACCACTAAAGTCTGTGTGAACACGAAAATGTACTTAAAATGACCTCACACGAGATGACACAATGATATACTTGTGTTTTTACCGACGACACCACAAAGGGACTCAGAGGACGCTATCATTACCATCATCATCATTATAAAGGACTTAATCTTCTGCCAATATTCTCCCCATCTGAATTACTGGTCGTTTGCCTCCTCCACTCCATCCCAGCAAAATATTACGATTAAAACACTACTTACATCGAAGGAGCATCGTGACTCTTACAAATACACAAACATCCACTACACCAGCAAGTTAACAACAACAACAACACAAAATTTACAGAACTTGCCTTAGCGACAGAAGTGACAGACAAAGATCCCTTGAAAGGAGGGTGAATAAGATATGAAAAAATAGATGGCAGATATTAAACCCAGTACTCACAGACAGTCTCAGGTGTGCACATATCCCATACCTGAAATCAGAAAATAAAAATGTAAAAAAATAAAGAAAAATTCAACAAAACTAAATCGCATTGAAATATAATAAATTGACACCACAACCATGACTAACTCCTTCACTACAAAGACGATTTATTCTAATTATTTCTCTCTGCTGTCAGACGATTTCCTTCAGCTATAAAGACATCTCTTACATTTAAAGGGTAACTGTGGAAGAAATATATAATAATGTAGGATCTATCATCATCATCTTAACAGCCCTAATAATATGGTCGGTCTTGTCAGTTTACAATTATCCTCTCTCTCTCTCTCTCTCTCTCTCTCTCTCTCTCTCTCTCTCTCTCTCTCTCTCTCTCTCTCTCTCTCATATAACCATCCCGTACCTCTCTACATTAAGGCACATCAACCAGCCATCCAACCCTCATCACCACAAGTTAATGTTGGTCAATATCTTAAAACACGTGAGTAAAAAGTCAATAAGAGACGAATCATTCTCGATGTGACGGGGGAGGGCGACCATATGGCGGCTATAGGGTGCTCACTCACTAATACAACTCCCATAAACTCTTTACTAACTCACACTGATGCTGGATCACGCTTATGACTACCCAAAGCCAGAGCTCACACTGACAGCCTCTATTTGGGAGTTACAAGGTGATTTTGTGAGTGTCTTCGCTATGAAAGACGGAGGAGATATAGGCAGAAAAGGAGGATGTGGTAAAGGAAAAACGACACTAAAATGGAAACTCGAAAGGAGGAAAGAGGAGAGGTGATGGTAGACGAAGAGCAATGGAATAGAATATGGGGGAAAGAATAAAGGCCAAAGGACTGGAAAAGATGAGGAAAGTCAAGGGGAAAAGAGACAAAAAAGGTGAGACAAGTGAGAGGAAGGAGAAAAAACGTGGGAAGAAAACAGTAAGGTAAAGAGGGCAAAACAATGGAGACAGAGAGAGAGAGGGAAAAAACGAACCGGGGGGAGGAAAAATACGGAGTGGAGGAAAATAAGAATGAGAGAAGATTAGAGGGCAAAAAATAACACGCTGATGAGGAAAGTGAAGGGTTATTATGACGTATGTACTGTGCATATGACTGATCAATAAGTACACACTCCTTACCCATGTGTACAGACGTATTAAAAACAATATACTACCGCTCTGTGTGTGTGTGTGTGTGTGTGTGTGTGTGTGTGTGTGTGTGTGTGTGTGTGTGTGTGTGTGTGTGTGTGTGTGTGTGTGTGTGTGTGTGTGTGTGTGTGTGTGTGCGTGCGTGCGTGCGTGCGTGCGTGCGTGCGTGCGTGCGTGCGTGCGTGCGTGCGTGCGTGCGTGCGTGCGTGCGTGCGTGCGTGTGTGTGTGTGTGTGTGTGTTTTTGTGTGTGTGTGATGAAGCAAAGTGAAGGGCAGTGAATGATGACAGATGATTAGCAGAGAGAAGGAGAGTAACTACAGAGGAGAAAATGAGGTGAAGGAGAAGGATTACAAAAGAGAGTGAGAGGCAATAAGAAGGACAGAAAGAGGAGGAAGATAAATACAGGAGGTGTGAAGAGGGGAAAATGAGGGGAAGATTAAAGGGATTATGATAATGACGGTGCGAGAGGGCTTAAGGAAATACTCTTTAAAATACGCAAAAAGATGGCTTATATTTAACACAAAGGAGTTGGTGTGGGGAGGCATAGGAAGTGGTTATCAGGCTTTAACTCCTTCAATCCCATTACGTATTTTACCATCTAATTTCTGCTATTTTCAGACTAATTCATTCAGCTTCAGACTCTTGCTGAACTCCACAGGTTAATTATATCCTTCATTTACCTCTTCACTACACATCGCCTCTCCAAAGATCATAAAGTTTGTCCAGAAAGAGTAAAAAAAGTTATCAGACTGAGGACTAATATTTTCAGTACCGTGACGCGTTTTTCATGTCACTCTTGCTACCATTACAAGACTTTATTTACCTGTATTATTTTATTGACCTTTATAACAACTAAGATATTTTTATATTTAATGTGTGTACGGTGATATTATACGGTAAGATTTTTAGATGTACAGTACACACACTGACCCTTAAAACTACCCAACCCCTCCCTTCGCCCTCTACACACACACACACACACACACACACACACACACACACACACACACACTTTTCATACCTCACCACACACGTACAGGGTGAGTAGAGAAGCCTTAGAATGAACTACAAGATAAACTGCCTCTGTGCACACCACTGGAGCGGTAAGCACACACACACACACACACACACACACACACACACACACACACACACACACACACAAAAGCTAACACAAATATAATAAAACGGATAGTGTGAACAGACAGACGGGTTGAAAAGACAGGAAATGAGTGCACAAAACAAGAAAAAAGACAGATATAGTAAGACAGGAAGAAAATGAGGAAAATGGAAATAAAGTAACCTAAACTGACAGACAGATGAACAGACAGACAGCAAGAAACAGAAAGATATAGATCCACGATAAACCAAACCTTCCGTATTTAGTAAAACGTAAAATTCGCTTCACCAAAACACTAGAGTACAACTGTCAATCTAGCCCTGTCGAGTGACCAAAACAACACTTTAATTACTCCAACACTAACAACAAGTAATTATGGTCCATGAAAACACCAGGGAACTCATTAACGTTTCTGCTTTCGTGATTAAGCTGCAATTAAGATAGGGCAGGTAAAAATAAAGGTATGGGCAGGTTAATTCTGATTGCATATGGCACCTGTTGTCTCCAATAACTTATTTATAGGTTTAATTCAAAATGCTTGATTATTTACCCCATAAGATGCAATTTTGAAGTAGATGCATCAGGTCTATGTTGCTGAAAGAAAAAATGGTAATAGCTATACTCTTTTTACTCTAACTTGGCCCAAATTTTCGTCCTTTTACAGCTTATTTCTCAGAGGCAGAAAAAAAATATATCAGCTCTCCATCTTTTCCACAGCACTTCTTCGTGACTACCATCCTATTCTAGTGCTAATCTCTCGCCATTACTCAGCAGTTATGAAGAGAGATGGTAATTTCAGACCAAGTCAGAGTGAAAACAGTACAGACACAAATTATCGCTACTGAGGTTTAGAGACGAGGCGAAGGTACTGCACTCCTGAACAAGTGGTGTGTGTGTGTGTGTGTGTGTGTGTGTAAGAGAGAGAGAGAGAGAGAGAGAGAGAGAGAGAGAGAGAGAGGAGGAAACGCCTGAGGGTGGAAAAACGTTGGTAGAGAGAGGGAAAGAGGAAGGGAAGGGAGGATTAAAGTTAGTGAGAAAGAAAAAGAGCTGTGAGGGAGATGGCAGTTGGCGGAGGTAAAAATGTAAGCGAGGAGGGGAAGGGAAAATAGGGAAGAGTGAGGGTAGAGGAAAAAAAGGAAAAAAGGTAAGAGAGGAGGTAAAAAGAGAGGAAAAAGAAAGAAGACTAAGAGGTGAGCAAAAAGAGGAAAGGAGAGCAAAAAGAGGGAGAAAAGAAAGAAGAGTGTGGGAGGAGAGAATATGGAGAGAAGAATGTAAAAAAAAAAAAAACTAAAAGCCAGAAGACAGATTATAACCTTAAAGGAGATAGATGAGAGAGAGAGAGAGAGAGAGAGAGAGAGAGAGAGAGAGAGAGAGAGAGAGAGAGAGAGAGAGAGAGATTAAATTAGAATACTCAAGACAAGACCAAAAATAGCTGGTAAAAGATAGATATACCCCTGAGGAAGATGGAAGCTGACAGGTAAAAATATGCGAGGGGAGGACGAGAAAAGAGAGGGGCATGTGGGAGGAAAGAAGCAAAAGTCAGTGAAAGAGAAACAGCGTCCTTAAAGTGGCAGGGAAAGTGGAAAGAATTTTATAACTAGGGGAAGAAGGAAAGGAAAACAGTGAAGAAGAAGAAGAATAACAGAAGGAGGAGGGGGAGGAGGAGGAGGAGGAGGAGGAGGAAGAAGAAGAGGAAGAAGAAAGAAAAGACGAGGGGGAGGAGAAGGAGGAGGAGGAGGAATTACAATAAATGAGGTAATAAGTCAGGTATGAAAATGATGTGAAGGGGAACTGATAACTGGGCGATAAAATGAAAACAATGAAAAAGAAGGAATTATGGTAAATTACGTACTAACTCAGGTGTGAAATGTAGAATGAAAATGAGGTAGGAAATAAAATGTACCGATAAGTATATACAGGAAGAATGAAGGAAAAGGACGAAGAAGGAGTAAAGAAGCTCTGAAATCAAAACCTAAGAATGTTAATGGAGAGTTTACAGATATTTTACACGGCTCAAAAGCTAAATAAAACTGTTGGAGGTATCCCAATAAAGTATCAAGGGCAGTGTAAGTAGGCATTATTCCTTGCTTTACTGTCCTTAATTTCAGCTTCTTTGGTCCCTCGGCTCTTACGATACTGGTAAAATCAACATCTATATACTAACTGGGGAAAGAATGATCTAAAATGTTACGACAGGCAGACAGATAGGTAGAGACAGACTGACAGACAGAAAGAGAATAGTCGACACTACCTCTGTTTCTGTTCCTCGGCACCTCTGACATTGCATCTTGGCTAAAAAAAGCCTCCAGTGTTAGTCTGAATAATTAAATAAATATATAAATAAAACACAGTCAACCTATGAACAGTGTGCCAGCAAAAAAAAAAAAAAAAAAAAAAAAAAAAAAAAAAAATGCGGATTTAAAAAATGCCTATAGCGATACCTTGCCCAACGAAGGTAAAATCGGCTGAGTCCAGATGAATTAGCAACAGGAGGAGAGAAATGCAGTCAACGTGAATGTAATATGATGGCGATGTTCACTGACTGCAAATTATCCAAGTTTAGAACAAGAACCTAAGAAGGAAGGATACCTGCAATAGGCCGGCTGGCCCATGCTAGGCAGCTCCTAGAAGAATAACTGAACTACTAGAATGAGATATGGACACCTTACGTGGGTTCGAAGGCAAAGAATGATTCGGACACCTGTGTGTAAACTAACGGGATCTGTAGTGGGCAGAGACAATACAAATGCATAAAGGAAGCTGTGTAACTGAAAACTCCCCCCTCTAAGGACAGTCCCTGGGTCTGTTTACAGTTCCTGATGTCTGCCTGAGGACACACATACCCCCTCACACTTTAAAGGGCAACATACCGGTACCAGTAATGTCAGCTGTTACACTGAAAATTAAAGACAGACTCTCGTAAATACGGAATATGCAATAGATATGAACACATTTTAACTCCAAAGGTCGTTAGATAGTTAATAACGTGGGTGGTAGGCACTGATAATTTTAGCTAGCGGCAGGCGACAGTGAAAGCTGTTTTATTACAAGGTAACTGAGTGTGCTGATGGTGATATATTACACATATAAATCTTGTTATACATACACGGGTGTTAACATAGGCGTAATACCTTTTTCACAGAAGATATCAGAGAAACGTGAAATATCTGTGTTGGTGCAGTGTGCAGTACGGGGAAAATCAATTACTGCAATGCTAAAAGAGTTGTGCAATTTCCCATGGATTCCACTGTAGGCATTTCATATATTTAGGTACAGTAGTTTTTTAACACGAATACAAAAATAGTAGGAAATAAAAAAAAAATTCCGAACACTCAGAGTTCAGCAGTGGAAAATGACACAAAGAAAGAAATACAAACACCACTCTTAGTCACCTCCACACCCCTCTCCCCATCGCCACCCCAACACCCCTCACCTGTGCCACCACCACCGCACTCTACACTCACCCCACCACCATCCCCCTCACCACCTCTCACCTGTAAATACCCCCCACCTCACTCTACTCTCAACCCCACCACTAACCTCCACACCCATCACCTGTACTATACCAGCCCCATACTCTACGCTTACCCCACCACTAATCCCCCCCACACCCCTCATCTGTACTAAACCCCTCCCCTCACCTCTACCCTCATCTCACCACACCCCCTCCAGGCCCTCTGACCGTATGAACTGGCTGGAATATTTTACCCTCGCATTTCCACTCTTTTTTTTTTATTTTTTTTTTTTTTTTAATAAATATATTGCAATCTTATACTGGAGAATTTACACCTGAGAGAGAGAGAGAGAGAGAGAGAGAATTCTACAGTTATTTTTTGATGTATTCTCTTCTTTTTCCCACGTGTGTCAATATAGTACATTTATTGAGGAAAAACTGCAAAATGCCAAGTGAAAAACGTGTCAGTATCTTTGCTCTGTTTGTGTAAGACAGATGATAAAAAATAAATATGTTGGATGTCCAAATGTTTAGTGTTAGATGATGGTTAGTGTTTATGAGCGTGTTTGGTGGTATATTTTTGGGCAAGTGCGGGTTTAGTGTCTCTTGTAAGATGGTATAAAGCTGTGAGGTGGCTGTGAGGTGGAAGGAGGACTGGGAGAAGGAAGAGATGAGGAGAAATAGGGAGTGTCGGACGGAAAACATGTAGCAATTGGAAGGAACAGAGCATAAGAAGAGACGATAACTGCAGTAGGTCGGTTGGCCCATGTTACGCAGCTCCTACAAGAGTAACTGAACTAAAAGAATAAGATATGGATAGCAAAGAAGGCTCTCCACTGCCCTCCAAACCCTCCAGCCGAAGCCGGCAGGAAAAAGTCGGAAAGAACACCACGCAGTATAGAAAAACTGAGGTGGACATTTTATATGAAAGTATGAAAGGAGAAAAAAAAACTATCCTAGTGTAATCTGAAAAGGAAAAAGAATGAATTAGTACACACACACACACACACACACACACACACACACACATCTAAATTCACGGGTTCTGAAAACTAAAGTAGGCGTTCCAGGTGTTGGGAACTTAAACTTTACCTCGCTTACTATGCACACCTCAAGAGAGAAGGTGGAGAGAAGAGAGAAAGGAGAGTAAGGAGGGGAAAGAGAAGGAAAAGATGAGAAAGGAAAACGCTGAGAGAGAGAGAGAGAGAGAATGGAAAGTGGATGAATAGGAGATTAGAAGAGAAAGGAGGAAGCTGGAAAAAAGAAAAAAAAAATATCCGAGATAAACAGAAACGAGAGGAAATGCAAATAAGTATGAGATTATGGAGAGAATAAAAAGGAGGAAAGATTGGAGAGGGGAGCGAAGGAAAACTGAAGGGAGGGAGAAAAGTGAGGGAATAAAGGAAGAAAGAGGGGTAGGGATGAAGAGATGGAGGGAGGGAATGAACTAAAAGTAAGGATAGAGAGAAGAATAGTGTGATGAACGATGAAGAATATGTGGAGGACGGAGAGTGGCGAGGGATGTGTTTGTGGGGGGTGTTTTTATCGAAGTTTGTGGAGTTTGTGCAGCTTACCAGGGATTATAACCTGTTGGACTGCACGCTGTTGTTACGAAGTTGCTGCTGCTTACAGATTATAACTACACGACCTGTTTATTTCCTGCAGTCTAAGTCTCCTGGCGGTGATGCTCAGCTCCCCTTGTATATAAGCGCCGATATAAACACAGCAAAAGTAATATATATTCCATTATAGTTAGTCTGTGTCGCTTACCTCACATCACCATCAAGAATTAATCTCTAATCCCAAGATACAAGAGAAATCGTTAATAAATAAGTTGCTGGTGAAAATTGTACTTTAAAAAAATCACTATAAACATTTTACGCCGGTGGTCCTCCAAGGTTTACCCCATCCCAACTCAGCCTTCGAACTGGGGGAGTGTTTCGATTTCACCTTGTTAAAATAAATGGATTTAATATCAGATTCAGCGCTAATGATAACAAAAGCAAGAGTACTAAGTCTTATTTTAATTCACCAGGTCTTTCAGTCATTTTGTTCACGCAGTCACTCATTAACAGACTGATTCTAACAGACACAAACATAGATTAGCTTAAAAAAACAAAACAAAAACAATAACAGGAGGCACTAAAACTAAAATGCACATCATCTAGTTCATTAAACATAAATACTTCCAATTAAGAATCATATATCAGAGAAACAGGTGTCATGCTTCATGTCAAGACCTATCCCATCCTTGGAAGTATATATATGTTGCATCATGCCCTTCCACACAGAAACAAGAAACAAGCAAGTGCCTAAACACTACAAAGAGTGCCGCAGTAACACCCCTCCATTTCCCCCCAGCATTATAGTTCTAAAACACACACATAAACACACAGCCACGACAATCACGCAAAACCTCCAGCCAAACAGCACCGTCAGATATCCACTCCTCTGAAACCATCCAATCTAAAGAGATACAAGTGCACCTAGACAGACTATGGTGTGTCTGTCAATCTTCCCTGCTATAATGTCAACACAAAACACAAATTATAAACAATCCATTATGTCCACACTGTAAAGCCCCCTCCACACCACAACACTATACTCACCCCATGCACCACACTATCACAACACATAGTTCTTCTATATAACCTCAAAAAAAAGAGAGAGAAAAAAAAAAAAAATCTGAGAGCGACCAGTTTCAGAGGTTACTTTCCTGTGGTCAACTGCATTCACGTCAGAGAGAGGGGGGGGGGGCAGCAATAAGTGAGAACAGAACAACACATTTTGGCGGTAGTGTGGGTGTACAGGAATGTGTTAATTTCACCCGGCCGTGTGCTGTCTCACTCAACTCCAATTTTCCTGTACATTCTCACTATTTTCTCTCACTTCCACCGCACACTCGCACCCAAACACTTTCACTAACACTCACGCTCATTCACGTGTACTTCCCTTCACCATTTCATTTCCATTTCAGTATTATCTTCATTCAGTAATTCTTTATATCCCTTTATGGATATTTATTTCCTGACGCTGCATCCTGTGAGGGGTGGCTCAGACATAAAGGCCTGCAGGTATCCCTTTCCTTATTTAGCCACACCTCGTATACTGCAGTCCTGCCCGAGATGGGTTTTATCATCATCATCATCATCATCTCCATCATAATCATCATCATCATCACCCTAACTTTCACTATTATACATGGGGTTTTATAAGACTCAAAACCAAAGCAGTAAGGATTGTTGTACCTGACCACAGTTGTAATTAAGACAAGAGAAACTGGATTAACTCATAACTTACACGATATTTCTCCATTCTTTAACCTCACCTTCTTCTTCGCCTCCACCCCTTTCATTTTATCCTTTCTTTTTCAATTTCCCTCCCCTTTTTCACCACATTTTCCTCTCCCTTCCTCTCCCTTCATCTCGTTAACCCAACCAGTCTGGAGAACCACAAGCCTATAATTACTAGATTTACAAGGAATACAAACGTTACTCAATGCCTTGGCTAAGTATCATGTTGGTGGAGCTGACAGTGTGGGTTAAAGCAGAGGTGGTAATTCCTGACACTGCCTACCCTTCCCTACCTTATAATGACATTGCCTACCCTTCCCTACATTAAACTGACACTGCCTTCCCCTCCCTACCTTATAAATTATAAACCCTGACACTCCCTACCCTTTCTACCCTTATATAATCCCTGACACTCTTGTCTCTGCTCTTGAATTATCTACATTTTTTGCAATTAAATTTTCACAAGATTCACAATTTTCGGTATAAATAGGTAATAGGAGTCTGAGGGTGATCATGGTTACTTGTTTACTGATAAGTATGATTCAGTATCGTATACACACACACACACACACACACACACACACACACACACACACACACACACACACACACACACACACACACACACACACACACACACTATGGCAGACTTACTGCTTATGTTCAGCACCGTCCTGTCTCCCTCTACATTAATATCATTTTTTTAAATCTTTATTTATTATTCAGTTCAAAATCAAAAGCTCCGAAGAACGAAATTTCTGAAGGCCGCCCAGGGAAGTGTGCAAATTACCGCAAACACAAAAATATAACAGAGAAATACCCACAACTTCACAAATGACCGAGATTTATATAAACTGCGAGAGAAATATGAAAAGTTATGATCAACATTTTACTTCACGAAACACAAACACAGTAACTATCTATCTATTGCCAGACGCCTTAATCCCGTAAGGGGTGGCCACAAACAAATCACTTCCATGTCGCCCTGTCCCCCGCCAATTCACTGCCCTGCTCCCAGCTCACACCCCCCTCTCTCGTATACCTCTCCACTCCATCCCTCCATCTCATCCTACCACAAAAATTATTACTAACACATGATATCTATGTGGTCTGTGTTGCCATCATAATTTTACAACCTCATTCACAACTAACATATTGGTCTGGCTTCTGCCCACTTAGGTATATATAATTAATCAACAGGCAACGCGAACACCGCTGTGAAATCTAGCTGCTAAGAGAAAAAATAATCAGGTAAGTGAAAGCAGTACTAAAAATACGAAATAATCAGGTGAGTGAAAGCAGTACTAAAAATACGATTACTTCAGGAATTTGTGTGAGAGAATTGTTGTTTTCATGAGTCGACGTGACGTGATGGAAACGAGAGGAAACTAGGGAGAAAAATACTGGGGCTTCTGGGTTTTGCCGCGAGGGGGACTGATGACACAATGCTGACGTCACGGGTCTCTCTCTCTCTCTCTCTCTCTCTCTCTCTCTCTCTCTCTCCATTGTAGGTGTGCCGCTTTAATCATCCTCTGGCATCTTTACTGGCGTGGTGAGCAATAAAGCTCGTGGTGAGAGAAAGACGGTGAAATGCTGTGTGTCAGTCCCTTCCTCTCACATTCTCACCATCCCAATAACCACGTTGAAAAAGGAAAGCACTGCAGGGAATAAGAAATGCAATGCTGAATGGAAATATGCAAAATAAGGAGAAAGCTGGTAAAGAAAGTAGAGGGTACAAGTAATGAAAAGTGGTGGGAGAGAGAAGCGAATGAGTGGGTGGGGCATAGAGACATTAACTGAATAACGACAAGTTCAAACACATTCACGACATCATTTTCTGCACATAACACCCACAATTTAATGAATATTATTTTCTTACAAGATGTTGTTTAAATACTTCATTTTTCCAGGGTAATTTTGTGCCTGTTTTCCTCACAGTCCCTTATCGTCCCTCGCTTACTCACAACACACCCATAAACTTGCACTATCTTCCTCCAACCCTCCCTCCTATCCCTACCCCCACCCCCCTCCTATCTCTCCTTTCATCCGTCCCTCCTTCCCTTCCCTTCATCCTCTCTCCTCTGTTCCTCCATCCACCCCTGTCTCCTTTCCCTTCCTCCTTCCCCACGCCATATTCCTCTCTCACTCACTTTAATTCCTTTCAGTACTTTCTCGTTTACTGTTATTTGCAACCTTTCCTGCCCTACTCTCTCTCTCTCTCTTTCAGGTAGGAGCTGAAGGGGCGTGGATATTTCTTGAGGATCATCACGAAAAAAAAAAAAAAAGGCCCAAATGCATCTTATTCCAAACAATACATTTCCGGGTGCGTCTGGGTTCCATGTATAATTTCATCATTTATATTCTTCAAGGTGCACTGACGCTCCTTTTTTGTAGGCATATATTGAAGGAATGGCAGAAAGATGGAACAACAATTATTATTATTATTATTATCATTATTATTATTATTATTATTATTATTATTATATGGGAGTTAATTAGAGGAGAAAAGAGGGTGGGATCACTGAGAAAAGTTTTGGGGGGAGAGATACTACAGTTGGGTACAGAAATGATGAATGTAAATGAGATTGTATGCAGAGGATGGAAAACTGGCACTGTAGGGCTGGGGTGGGGGAAGGAGTGACGATGGGAGTAAGGGAGTGATTTGGTGGGTGAAAGAGGGACGGGGAAGTGGTCAGGGGGAGGGGGAGGACTTGAGTGAGGCGGGAAGAAATAAGGCCAGGGATGAGGGTGAGGGAGTGAGCAGCGAGGGGAGGAAGTGATGGGAGTGACAGGCCTGGAAGGAGGCTGGAAGGAGCTGGAAAATATTTGGGTGTGGTGAGAGGCCTAAGACTGTGGTACTATGGGAGAGGTGACTGTTTACTGTGACACGCCTGGTGGAAGATGGGTAATGGGGGTGGCTGATTTGATTACCTGCCACCCAACATGGTAATACATTCCCACATGAAAAAAAAAAAAAAAAATAGAAGACGAAGATGATGATGATGATGTAGAAGAAGTACATGAAGAAGAAGAAGAAGAAGCGGCAGTGGCGGCGACGGCGGCAGTAGTAGTAGTCAATCAATCAATCAATCAATCGTCTTTATTTCGTATCTCGTGATACATAAAATATAATACATTTCATCATCATAAATACTATAGATACTCCTTTACAATTGAATTTAATAAAATATTTACAATAAATAAATCCTTAACAATCAGATCGAGGAGTTGATCCAATTTCATTAATTAAAAAAAAATAAATAAATAAATAAATTCAATATATACAATTTGCATACCAACACATTCAGTATCAACTGTTATACATCTTTTTCGAAATTTACATTAACTCCACACCACTTATTTCCTCATGGTTCTGCACCCACTGAATTCTGGCATTTATAATGTCCACAGAGTTATCCAATATATCTATCTCATATTTATCATAAAAATATTTCAATAAATGAGGAACATGGTGGCCAGAGGACTGATAAAATAACCTAAAAACCGCATTATTCTTTCTACTTAGGGCTTTACAATACCTAGCTTGCACTAGGGCAACATGGTGTCTAAGTAAAAGTAGTCCTGCTGCCTTAGATATACTATGATTACTTATTAATCTTGGGACATTATATATTTTCTTAAGAGCATTTGCAAATGCACTTTCAAAGCTTCTGAATACATTGCTTTTAAGCATATCTTTCATATTCCAAATACTTAAACCATAGTCAGGGACACAGTATGCTTTAAACAAATACAGTAACGTCTGTGCATTAACGTTCTTAAATTTTCTAATTACTGAATTAAATTTAGCATAAAATGAGTTCAATCTGAAATAAATATCTTGATTATCAGAAAAGTTGTCTTGAATTACATGGCCTAAATATTTGTATTCATTTACCACTTCATAACAATTTAAATAACGGATACCTTGTGCCTGTTTCTTATTATGTTGAAATATAACAATTTTTGATTTATCATTGTTAATTCTTAAATTAAGACTATTAATATTCTGTTCAAATATGTCACACAAATATAGAATATGCTCTTCACTATCAGCTAGTAATGCTATATCATCAGCATATGCAATTGCATTCAATCTAACAACCCCAAGGCAGCAACCCACATCTGTTTCCGTCAGGGTTTTTAAAACATTATCTATGTACAGTTTAAAAAGTAAAGGAGAAAGAACTCCTCCCTGCCTCACTCCTTTATTAATTATATGATACATTCCTTTACTCCCATTCCATGTAATTCTTGCTAACTGGTTTCTTAAATATCTCATTAAAGTTAATGTTAAGTCAGGGGGAACTCCTTTATCCAGTAAAATATGACCCAATTTAAAATGATCAACATTATCAAAGGCCTTTGATAGATCCATAAAAGCTATGTATGATTTTCTGCCTCCTTTTGTATATGACCTAATGGTTTCTTTTAATAAAAAACAAGCATCTCTTGTAGACATTCCATTACAGAAGCCAAATTGTTTGGAATCAAAAAATACACTCTCACTTAAAATATTTAAAAAATGAAGTTCTAAAATTTTTAAAAGACAAGATGAAACCATTACTGGTCTATAGTTAGCAGAGTCCGCTGCATTACCCTTCAGATCTTTCACTATGGGAGTGATATCACCCTTTAACATTTCAACAGGTATGTAACAATGAGTAAAACAACTGTTGATAAAATGTGTTAAAATATTTAAAAACTCCACTGAAGCATGCTTTAGTAAAAAAGAATGTAATCCATCATGCCCTATTCCATCATTCAATGACTTAATTAACACAGAAAGTCTTTCAACTGATATGCATATATGAAACTTTCTTTTAATTTTCCACCTTTCTTTCAATACTGTGAGAAAGGAGTCCTCTTCATCACCACTACTAACATCTCCAACTCCTCTGAGCATTCTTCCATTAAAAATGTTTATTATTTCCTTATCATTACTGGTCCCATCAACTACTTTTGATGACCTTATTTTATTACTTTGTTTCTTGATTTCTTTCCAAAAGGCTGTCATATTCTTATTTAAGAATTTTTCTTCCACAGCCTTTGATCTTTCATTAATTTCTTCCTTCTTGCACTTAGAGAGTGCTAATTTAAATTCTTTCCTACTACCAACCATCTTCATGTACTCCTTTGAATTTCTTTCTTTTCCCTTTTTCAACCATTCCATGTAGTCACAGCGTGATCTCTCATACAGTGTTTTAACATTTCTATTCCAACCAGGAATAATTCTGTGTTTATTTTTTCTTACCCTCATACCCTTATATTTCTTAGTACGAGATGATAATGAAGAAATCAGTTGCTCATAAAAAATATCAAGTTCTTGTATATGCTGCTTACGTTGGCATCCAGTAACCTGGCAACTTAATGTTTCAAGAGCAATTAACCTTGTCAAATCATTACTAACATCTTTTTCTATTGTTTTAATATCATCATCACTTAGGCTGTTCCAATTTAAAAAGTCCTCACTAACACTTGTTTCTCCCTGGCAAAATGTACCAAGGCATTCTTCAGGGCAATTTATGTACATACATACAACCATTGGTAAATGGTCTGATCCAATAAAAGAATATAACACCTGTATATTAGAAATTATAACATTTTTGGAATCTCTACCTATAATATGGTCTAACCATTTTGTGTAGGAGTTGTTGTAAGGAATAAATGTAAATGTGTTAATATCAAGCATATCATAATCAAAACATTTCAGGTCATTTCTCCCAATAAAATTGCTGAGATTATTCCATGCTCTACCTATAAATGGGTCTGCATTAAAATCTCCTAAAAAATACACATTATCATAGCTATAATTAATTAAAACCTGCTCCAACTTACTCAGTGACTCCAAATAAAGTTCAAGGG
The DNA here is from genome assembly GCF_032717465.1 of Coenobita brevimanus. Lineage (NCBI taxonomy): Eukaryota > Metazoa > Arthropoda > Malacostraca > Decapoda > Coenobitidae > Coenobita > Coenobita brevimanus. Next base: position 17,278,612 of record NC_136995.1, read on the forward strand.
TGACATCCTCCCAAACATCACTTTTTACATATACATTTACCAGTAATACTGTGAAACCTCTCACTGACAATTCCAAAATTATCATATTTGCTTCAAGAGATATAACTTTAACTTGAAAGGAAGCATTCTTTTTCCACAGACAAACAAGCCCTCCCTCACATCTTCCTCTAAATGATTTAACTGATTTCTCTGAATAGCCAGCAGCAGATCCCACACCCATATACCTTTCATCAATAAAAGCAATATCTCCTAGCCTATCTTCTTTAAGAAATGATTCTTGCAAAAAAATAACATCATAACTTCCATCTGCAAGTGAGCGCACCACATCTATGTTTTTCCTTAATGAACAACAGTTGTAAGTACAAATAGTAATATCCATAATGATGTAGGGTACAGTATTATGCTTCTCTATACTACAATATTAAAAAGGAACAGAAAAAAAAAAAAATACAGACAATGAAGCTTAAAAGTACCAGAAAAAAGTCCAGTAAAAAAATAAAAAAATAAATAAACTCCTATCTAAAATTATCTATGAAAGAAAAAATATAAAAAAGAAAGGTTCAATATAGGATGATAAAAACTGAAGCAAAAGGAGGCAGATAGTGAAAAAAAAAATACATATACATATATACATATATATATACACATACATAGACACATACATACATATACATATACACACATACATATACATATACATACATATACATACACACACACACACACACATATATATGTATATAAAACTCCAATAATAAAATACCAAAAGATTAAAAAATATGCAATAAAATAATAAAGTCTAAGATATTCTGTAACCATAAAATACCCACAGTATAACAGAATGCAAAAGTACACAGTAATGTTAAAAATACTATACACAGTAGTCAGTAAATCAACTGAAGACAAAAGTCAAGATAATAAAAAATATTAAAAGTTGTAGACAGTAAAAAAAATATCTATATATAAGTATCTAAATCGAATCTTTGTTTAAGGTCCCCCTAGACTTATTATAAAACTTATCTAAAACAATGTCCTCTGGCCATAAATCTCCGTTAAATAATTTATCTCTATCTGTAGCTCGTACAGTAATCTTATAAGCATGGAACTCCTCTGATCTAATTTGCAGTTTCTCAATGTTTATTACAGAAATATTAAAAACACTATAAATAAAATTCTTTATACTGTCAACAGAGACTTGTTTATCTACCCTCCCCAAGAATACATCCAAAGTTTTTTCACTGCTTTAATATCATGCCCACCACTCTTCATTGAGCCTGTTACACCTCTAAACTGAGGTCTTTTCATTCTAGGTCTTCTTCTCTCAACAAGCTGCCACTCACCAAGTTTATCATCACTGGTATTATTCATGGTCTGCTTTTGAAATTGCTTTGCTTCCTGTCCAGTAACATTATTATCACTCTCTTTTCTCAGTTGTGATCTCTTTATTTTGGTTATTGCCCCAGTAGTGGAGTCTATGACAGGCATATTAGGAGTGCTTGTCCACCAACCTTCTGTCACACCTCTTCCCTTACTCCCTGCATCACACAGTCCACCACCTTCCCTGCCCATCATACCAGATAACTCTTTACTCTCCCTTTCTGCTCCACTTAACACTCCCCTACTTTTCTCACAAACACTTATCTCTTGCCTCCTCTCTACTATCATAGGCCCATCATCCTCACCATGAATTCTGCCAGATTTGCCTCCATCCATCTCTGGTCCCACCACAGCCCCAGCATCCCTCACCTCCTCCACCAACTCAGGCCGCAACCCCACATCCTGCTCCACCACCACCTTCCTTGCCGTACCCACCCCTGCTACTGCTGCTGCATAATTAAGAACAGGATCTGTACTATTTTCCGGCACCTTCATATGTTTGGGTAAGTTCACACCTAAATCCGCCATTCTCAAGGAATCCAGATTATCTATTATGTGAGCATCTTCCATAGTTAAATCTTTGGCTGCTTCCTCCATACCATTAATAGCATAAGTAAACTTACTTCTTAAGTCCTTCATATCCATCTTAATTATCCTAACTGCATCAGCAGTATTACAGACCTCTGACTTAATATCTAAAATCTTTGGCAATAACTCATTTATTTTAGTAATATCCTCAGCTAAGGATCTTAGCATTGGGCCAAATATTTCTAAACCTATTGGTGGCATTCTTTTATGAGAATCAGTTACATATTTCAAATGTTTGTTCTTCTTTACTGCCTTCTCATACAAATCAAACACATCTCTTAGGTCTTTCTTTTTCTTCTCCGGATCTCTCCTCCACGATATATCAGTTTTCAATATATTACACAAGAGTTCCTTGCTTTTCTTAATCTCTTCATGAGAATAAAATGCTAAAGCTATTTCAAAAAGAGAATCATGGGGGTAATCACTCTTTCCTGAGTTTATCAGACACAGTAAGCTGTTGACTATAATATTTTCTTCCTCCATATTTACTTGTTGGCAACTCACATCGCTGCCATGACAACCAACAAAGAAAATGGGAAGCACTAAGTTTTCAAACCACCATATGTTATCTATATTCTTCACTCTCTTTCAAAGAATACCGTTGATTCCAACAACAGATGCTTGAAAAACAATACCTTGAGCAATGATGGTAGTAAAAGAACTTCAGTCTGCCATTCGAAGAAATTTATATCCCGCTGTTGGCCGTCTCCAAACCTCCACATCCAGTCAGGACCCGGGATGACATAAATACTTCGGAAATCTCCCCTCAGCTCACATCTCCTCACATCAGACACGGGATGCTTACAGACTGTACCTTCATAAATCTGTTCTACACTACAGAACTGATGTGGAACAGCAGTGTAATGCAATAAATGCTTGCAAACACAGAGAACTCCTGCCAGCTGCTGCTGCTCCCGGTAGTGGTAGTAGTAGTAGTAGCAATAATAATAATAATAATAATAATAATAATAATAATAATAATTTCTTTGGTTCTTTCCTTTTTATTATACAACGCTCTTCACTTTCAGTTCATGATAATCTTTCATAAAAACAAAGATGCTTATGTTTTCTTTGTATTATCCTCGTTCTTCATCAAATTCCCGCAATGTACGTCTAAAAACACTTTCATTCACTGTCTAAACAATGATATAGTTTATACAATTTCCTCTTTTTCTGCAATCACGTCAGCTTTCAACTTATTTCACTCTCGTTTACTCTGTTGCCAGTTTGTCTTCCACGCCTTCAGTCACTCGTGTCGTCTCTTCCAGTGGTACATAGCTAGTGCAACAGGGCGGTACTCTCAAGGTGGCTACAACACAGGTAATTGCCACACATGCTACACACGTTATATCAGCTACAAGGCTAACATTCACTCACTATACCATGTTGATCTTTTACTGTTTCTTTTACTGCATGATAATATAAAGATTTTCCTAAGTCTTCATGCCAAAATTCCATATGCACGGGTAAACACTACGGAACTTTTCAACGTCCAAATATATATCTTCTTTAATTTCTTTGGAATGGATGGCCTGGCATGTTTTCCAGACTCTGATTCCTTAGTGCACACACACACACACACACACACACACACACACACACACACACACACACACACACACACACACAACACCACATACATTCCGCCACTCTGATATTCCTGGTATATGAGAGTGGGGTGATCATTAACGTGGCTAGCTGTCGAGAAACCATAACAATTTTAATTCCCCAGTGTTTACCCAGGCAAGGCTCACACACTTCACCTAAACCTCAAGATATATTAGGGAAACATGGGACTGATGGAAAATGTTACACACAAACATTTCCCTCATCTCAAACAAAGGGCGGTGACTGTCTATCAACCTGTAACTCTATCGTCTGAAATATTGGGTGTGAGCTGCATATTAATACCAGGGGGTTGTTGTATACTGTGTGCAAATATATACTGGTCTATCTCCATCTTCCTATCTATCCACCTAGTTATCTGTCTATAGCTGTATTTTCTGATCTTTTCTCTCGTCTGAAGGATCCGGCGTGAGCTTTAAAAAAGATTGGTGTCTGTCTTATCTGTCTACCTGTCTGTCGTCCTCCCTATTTACCTGTCTACCTGCCTATCGTCCTGTTTATTTATCTATCCATCCGTCTATCATCCTGTTTATTTATCTATCCACCTGTCTGTCACCCTGTTTATCTATCCACCTGTCTGTCACCCTGTTTATCTATCCACCTGTCTGTGTATATGTATGCATGTATGTGGTTAATTAAGATCCTAAATGCAGGTATCAGAGCGCAGTATTTTTAGTGAACGCAGACTTTGGGCGGCAGATTAACCACACTTGTTGGGGTGAAGGCTCGTCACGTCAAGGGTAATCACCTCAAATAACCACCCCTGACGTAAAATCCTTGTAGAAAAAAAATAATGTAATCGGTGTGGTGTGGGTGGAGGCGGTGATGGGCGTGTGTGTGTAGAGGATTTTGCATTTATGGGTGGCGTGTTTGATCCCACCCACCCTACCCCACCCTCTGTATACTCTTCACCCTCCGTATACCCTTCACCCTCATCCTCACCCTCACTCTCATCCTCAACCTCACATCCATGAAAACACTCTCACTCTTACCCTCACTCTCTCTCTCAACCTCACACTCATATTAACACTCACTCTCCTTATCACCAACCTCACCCTTACAGTCACATTCACACTAGCACTCACCCTGGCAAACACACTCACCTTCACATTCACCCTGTGTATTTCGCTCACCCTCACCCTCATCCACACAATCACCCACACCCTCCCTCAGTTTAAAAGTCCTGGTTAATAAGAAATATGGAAATGAAAAAAAAAAAAATCTTATTATACATGAAAGTTAAGATCAGAAACTGTTTGACTGTAGAACTGATGGTGTAAAATAATGTACAGGAGAGAGACATGATACATATTTAATCCTGTACACACACAAAACTTCAAAGTAAATGGAATCAAAGTAAACATATGTGGTTACAATTCAAGAGACGACACTAACCTTTCTAAGTATAACTGGTTAATTTAGGAAGATCTCATAAAATTCTGATGTTTTAAGAGAGTGTAATGGAACCACTGACTCCGACTCTACTTTATGCACTGACCTTATAGGAAAAATGTTAATAACAGTTGCAGGGTGGGGGAAGCCTCTGACACACACACATACACACATCACACACACACACACACACACACACACACACACACCATATAACAACCGAACAATATAGCTCAGTCCTATAGATATATATATTTTTTTTTTATGTGTCCGACTCTGGGCATAGGCTTCACAGCCTGCTATCAAGGCCCAGCAGTCCACCTACATACCATACACCTCTACATGTCACCACTTCGGCGCTAACACCCACCGTCCATATTGAATACATGCTAGGGCTGTCTCATACAGGACTGGTGTATTGGTATTAGCGGGGGTATTTTTACAACATGTCGACGGGTCTTCTGGTAGATCAGTAAAGCCTGATTTAATGAAATTCAAATCCTTAAACTGTTCCCTGCCCCAGCCGGGATTCGAACCTGGGTCCGTCAGGACTGCTGGCCACCTCTCTACCGACTGAGCCACCGCCTACCCCTAAAGGTAGTTATTGTTGAGAATACGAAGTGAAAGGAAATAAAACATAATTAAGGCAATAATTCTAACTTTCTCTCTATGTCCGTCTGTCTGTCTGTCTGCCTATCTATCACTTATCTCCCTCCCCCCTCTCTCTCTCTCTCTCTCTCTCTCTCTCTCTCGGGGGAGGGAATTTGTGGTCTCTTTCCGGGGATCATCACAAGAAAATCCCGCAAAATGTGTGTCTGTTCCACCCAACCGTTTTTGGCAATATTTCTCTCTCTCTCTCTCTCTCTCTCTCTCTCTCTCTCTCTCTCTCTCTCTCTCTCATGCCTCCCCCCTTCCTTTTGTGTCTACTATCATCTGTTCATAATAGTGTCCCTCTCCCTCCCTTCGTGATGCAGCTCCACCATTATATTGCTGTATTATCCTTCCCCAACTCTAATAATTATATATATCACTGTTATACTTTTTTCCTTGCAACCTAAAGTCTCTCAAGGATCATTATATCTGTTGTTACAACTTCATCCTACCACACGCCAATCTCCCTCATACACTCCACCACCTCGTTATGCCTACTCAGTAACAACCCCTCATACCACCACAGGCCACCTTCCCTCATATAATACTACATCTTGTCATTCCACCACACACCATCCTCCCTCATTTACTCCACCACCTCGCTATCCCTCCTTAGTAACAACCCCCCACACCACCACACACCACCCTCCATCATACACCACCACACCTCTCTCTTCCATCATTGCCCGCCTCTCATTTGGCCTTCGTGTGTGTAAGTTAACAGCTGCAGAGTGAACGACCACCATAATCCCCTCTCTCTCTCTCTCTCTCACACACACACACACCTTCCACCACGGTCCAAAATATTGGCCGTTACCTTCACAACTTGCCTCATCCCTGGCACACACCTCGTGTTATTTTTCTTACTTTAACCACTACCGCCACAAACCCACGTTTAAGTTTTTTTCGGTGTTGTGGCCAAGGAAGCACATTCATCCACTGTCCTCATCAATTTCCACCTAATCTAATCCACTTCTTCCACCTTCACTACGGGAGCTAATTCTGATTAACCTCTTCAAGCCCATGATGCATTTTTTTTTTATAATCTTTATTCTCGTATTTATTTGTCTATTTGTGTATTTTGCTTTCTTCAGACATTTTCCTCACTTCAGACAATTTTCTCACTTTTTTAACTGGAGGGGTGAAATATAGGTCCGTATTTTCGGTGGTAAGGCAAGCTCCCTAACACCTTAGCAATTTATATTTAGATTCGGCTGGGTAGTATCGTTTTGTAGTTTATTTATGCAGACGTGCGGTGATATTAGTGGGATCAAGTAACACAGAAGAGGACGGCAAGGTGTAACAAGCAAAATAAATTGCGTAGGAAGAGGTGTTACGGGGCTTCCTAAACCAACGAGAATAAGGGCCACAGCCTTCATTAGCCCTTTCACAATGAGGGGGCTCTACTGATCTGAATAAAATGTTAGTTCAGTGATTAACGAAGACGGTTACCAAGCGGACTGAACCAACGCCAACCCCTTCAGACCAACAGACGATTTTACTCCTGGCCTTTGGTTCCTTCTTCCTTGCATTTAAAAAAAAAAAAAAAAATCATGGTAGGAAGGACTGCTAATGGTTGGTGGAAAAGTCACACGAAGAAAAACATGGTAAGGGGATAGCAGTGATGAAATATAAAACATCACGGGGTAAACAGGCCAACTCTGGAACTGTCTCCCTCTGTCTGTATTTCTGACTGCCTATGATCTCCAGTCTTTGAAACGCAGTGTGTCCAGGCACCTGGAAATGAACGGATCTTAAATTTTGCTCTCTGTTTTGTTTTTGTTTTTTCTTGGAGAGAACAATTGGCGGGCTCCTAGCCTTTGGTTCCTCCTTCCTTGCATTGAAAAAAGAAAAAAAAACAACTATACTGTATTACCAAGAGTGGAAGACTGGTGCAAGGTCTTGGGGGTCTCGGTCGCGACGTGGTATGATACAAATCCCAGAGGTTACCAGAGAGCTTTCTATCACACAAACAGTACCAGAGACGTAGCTTGATCTCCTATCCTTAACTGTTCTGGATTACGGTGACCTAGCTTCGGGTCCCTGCGTTCCCAAGGTGGCAAAATGAGATTCACAATTACCGATACCAGGAAGTGAACTGATGAAAGGAAAAGGTGAGGGAAGATTAAGGGGGAGGGTGTAAACAGAGAGGGAATGAGAGAGTAAATACGCTGGCACCCTGAAGTGAAAGGATGGATGAAGAGATATGGTGTGGGAAGATTAGGGTGGCTGGGTGTAAACACAGTGGGGATAGGAGAGTGAACAGTGTGGGAATAGGAGAGTGAATAGAGTGGGAACAGGAAAAAGAACAGAGTGAGATTATGAGAGTGAGTGAGTGGGAATATGAGAGTGAATGGAGTGGGAACAGGAGAGTGAACAGGATGAGAACAGGTGAGTGAACAGAGTGGGAATAGGAGAGTGAAAGGTGGGAACAGGAGAGTGAAGAGTGGGAATGGGACCGTGAACAGAGTGGGAATAAAAGAGTAAATACAAAGAGGTTAAGTGAAGGGACTGGGCAACGTGGGATTGCAGAAAGACGTACAATTTAAGGCGTATAAACAAAGGACGTCCGATGGTGTAAGCAAGAACATGATGAAGATGGACATACTGGTAATGCATGTTGCACCCAGATATGGAGGGAAAGTGATGGAGCCAGACAAGGGGTGATGATGAAGAGGACGGGAAGAAGGGAAGAAAGAGAGTGGAGGAACGGGAGGAGGAGAAGATGAAGGAAGAGGAGATAAAATGGGAGGGAGGGAGAGAGATGGAGTGAGGGTACGAGGCATGCATAGGAATGAGAAAAAGGTAGAAAGGGCTTGTTAGGGAAAGCAGGTAGGGAGAAAGCGGATGAGAGGAAAGGAGAGACCAAAGCACGAAGAAAAATAAAAGAGGAGAAAGAGAAGCATCCTAAGAAAGAGTGAAAGGCGAAGCAGGTTGGGAAATCGTGAGGATGTGATGGAGGGGGAGAGGGGGGAAAAAGGAAATGGATAAGAGGAGTGTAAGGCGCAGGGGAAGTGAAAATAAAAAACACTAAGAAAATAGACCCAAAAGTGCACTAGAGCACTACAGAGCGAGGAGCAGAGATGATATTGCTGTTAATTCTTTTGGTACAATGATCCATCTTTTCTTACAATGATCATCTCTTTACTGCATCCTTGCCGCCCATGAGAGGATATCAGTCATCTCGGGAATCATCTCAGGGTTGATCAAGGATGTGTATTTATCTTTTCTAATAATAACCTTTCTCAAACTTGAAATAAATCGGATGGATGTACAAAAAATACTACTTAAAACGTCGTCGTACTGAAGGGACTGGGATGTAATAGTAATAGTAGTAGTAATGAACCCCAAATACTAGCAGCAGCGCCAGCAGCAGCAGCAGTAGTAGTAGTAGCAGTAGTAGTAGTAGTAGTAGTAGTAGTAGTAGTAGTAGTAGTTGTTGTTGTTGTTGTTGCTGATGAAGCTGTGGTACTATTATCCTCCCCCCCCTCTCTCTCTCTCTCTCAAAAAAAAAAAAAAAAAAAAAAAAATGTCTGCCAGAGCGATAAGGAAACAGGAGGGAGGGCAGAAGCTGGTAATACTGATGGAGAGATAGGGCACTGGGTAGAGGAAGAGGCAAGGAGAAAGACCCATAAAAGATAATCCACTTAACCAAACACCAATAAACTACCATTATCTCTTATTCTCCCCTCACCCCATTCCACCTCTCTCTCTCTCTCTCTCTCTCTCTCTCTCTCTCTCTCTCTAACATCAGATTCCCCCAGCCACTGCACTCCTAAATCAAAGACCTATCACACCCCATTTCCCCAATTAATTTACTGCCAATTTCAACATGGTTCAGATTTAACTAAGCAATACATATAAACAGCTACAGCTTCTCCCAAACCTCGATATGCCTCACGCACAGCAATAAAGTCCATAATGAGGAACAGCTTGCGGGATCAATGCAAAACAGTTGGGCGAGGAATTATGGCTATTCAGACATGGGCGAGCAAGCTGTGGTGGTGGAAGTGGATTTGCTTCAGTGGTGGTGGGGTGGGTCTGGGGTGTGAGCAGCGGGTATGTACAACAGTTTGTACACATCTTACAACTATAGTCGCGGCGCGTGACTCTGAGGTTGTTATTATCGTGCTCTGGCAACCTACCATTCAAAAGTGCGTCTGATTTCGTGTAAAATATGAGACACGTGATTCGTGTATAATATGTTCGTGTATAATAATATTCGTGTATAATATATTCGTGCATAATAATATGATTCGTGTATAATATGACACGAAATCGGACGCACTTTTGAATGGTATGTTGCCAGGGTACGATAATGACAATCTCAGAGTCGTGCGCCGCGACTATAGTTCCCTGTATTAATCCCTTCAATGGTTTAAGCATGCTGAGAGGACGAAGCGTTACAAATGGAAGCGGAGGGTGAGAGGTGTGAAAGTCAAGGGTTGCGATGCGAGAGGCAGACCAAAAATGACCTGGGACGAGGTCACAGAATGTGACCTCACGGATAAGGGACTGAACTGGTAGGCTGCCAGAGATCAAGTAGCGTGGAAAGCCTCCATTTGGTGACCGAGACCAACGCATGCAAGCATGATGGGGGCTTTGTAAACAATACGAACCACTTCAGTCCCTTCACACACACACACACACACACACACACACACACACACACACACACACACACACACACACACACATCAAAGATGAATGTGAGGGGGGAGGGGTGAAGGTGAGGATGAAGACGATGTGAGGGTGAAGGTGAGGGTGACAGTAAGAGTTAAGGTGAGGGTGAAAGTGAGCGTAAGTGTGTTTGGGTAAGAGTGAAGGTGGGGGTGAGTAGGAATGAGGGTGAATGTGAATAAATGTGAGAATGAGTAAGTGTGTGGGTACAGAGCCAACCACTGAGGTAAAGACAGTGTGTGTGTGTGTGTGTGTGTGTGTGTGTGTGTGTGTGTGTGTGTGTGTGTGTGTGTGTGTGTGTGTGTGTGTGTGTGTGTGTGTGTGTGTGTGTGTGTGTGTGTGTGTGTGTGTGTGTGTGTGTGTGTGTGTGTGTGTGTGTGTGTGTGTGGCTGGTGGATGGATCTCGGAGTCCACTGGTGTATGGATGTCAAACTCCACCGTCCAAAAACTACCTTACAAGCAGAATCCTACCTCCTACGACACAGGTACAAGGCAGACGGAACAGGTAATCATGCGTAAAATACTAGCATGTTACAACTGAAGAAAATTATGATGATGATTCTCGTCTTTCCATCTCCTCTCCTCCTCCTCGTCTTTCCTTCTCTCCTCCTCCTCCTCCTCCACATCACGACCTAGTGATCCGCTATACTAATGTTGGTTATTATGGTGGTAGGTCGTGGCCAGAGGGGGGGGGGGTGAGGAAAGTATTGGAAGGTTGGTGGGAGAGGTTGCAATGCCAAGTCTTCAGCTATTACACACAAAACTTATGGAAGCTTACCGAAGGCGCTGACTCCATATGCTGAAGAGGAAGTGCAAAAGCAAGAGGAAGAGGAAGCGGAAGAGGAAGAACATATGATTCACGACTCTGCGGTGGTTACTGAAGGCCAGCCCTAGCCGCAGTCCACGGGGTTCACGTTCGTATGGGCCTGGAGGTTGCTAATACTCCACCACTAACTGTTTCACTAAAATAACGTCTTTACTTCACTTATTCTTGCCATCTTTAGACGATTTCATTCCCTTTAGGACACTTTTTTTTTTTTAAGTGGAAAGGTTATTATCTCTCTCATTACCCCTTCCACACAACAGGTCTCCCAGAAGCTACATAAAAATCAACTGGTGGTGGCAACAATAGAATAATAATGGCGTAATTGTAGTGGGAGTGTCATTTCCACCTCATTCTCAGCCTTCATTACCGCATTCTCCATTCACCTTCATTTATATAAACTCTCAGTGACAAACTTTTCACTCTTCACGAATTAACAGAACTACAATATTTTCTTTCCAATATCGGTATACAAAATGTTTACTGAAATACACAAACGTTTCATCACAATAACGTTTATTTCAAAATGGCGCGCGGGGACTAGGATGAAAAATACTTGGAATGTTGATAATGGCAATGGGTGTTATATAAATAATTCTTTTTGCTGTACATTTTTAAAGTGACGAGGCACTGATATAAAACTCTGTACATGGCACCAACGTGTTAAAAAGTCACTAACACATTTTTTGACACATAAAACTGTTGATATTTTACTGCCAGACATCCTCGCTGACTGACATATGGAGAGGGTTTTAGATGAGAAGTCTATCAAAGTATGACTGGCTGTTTCCTGCTTGTAACTAAATATTTTCCACCCCTCACTCTCCCTACTACACATCCCTTATACATACCTGCCTCTAACTTCCTCTTCTTTTCACCCTAAAATACATTCCATTTAAATATTCACCTCTAAACTCATTTTCCCATCCTACTACTGATTCATGACACGTAACAACCTACACATTTTCTCACTCTACTGCACATTCCTTACATATTCATCTGTAATCTCTTCTCATTCTACATTCCTCTCACATATTCATCCCTTAGCTCTTCTTTTTCACATCCTGCAACACATCCCTTACACATAATCATCTCTTAGTTCTTTTTCTAACCTTGCTACACATTCCTCATATATATTCATCTCTCACCTCTTCTCTTTATAATCCAAATCAAGCTACTGCAACTTTCTCCAGCCTAACCTCTAATTTATATATCTATCTTATTCTAGTTAAACCAGACGACGCTATACAGGTGAGGGACGGGCTTTCGTAGTGAAGGGATTGGAAACTGAGTCTATAAGTAGTGTGATATCTCTGCCTTCCTTGCTGCCATATGGTGTGTCTCCACCCCAGTGGCCACTACACACACACACACACACACACACACACACACACACACACACTACCTCCCCCCCCCTCTCTCTCTCTCAAATATTAAAAATTCTGGGTATGCTGACGTCAGGTGAGAAAGGTGTGGACGAGCCTCTGTTGCTATATGGCTGGCAGGGTGTGACGCACATATGACGTCAGAGGGGGAATCCCAGCTGACTGACCCTAACCTGTTTTTAATCCCTGTGACCTTGGGGATGACCTGAGTTTGGGAGGATTGATTTAAACCCACGTTCATCTAAATCGACCCATAAAAGAGGTCTCGACAGGGTGAACAGACAGACAGGCGGATAACTCTCACTGTCCCTTGACTGCGTCAGTGTCATTGACTTTGTAATAATAATAATAATAACAGTAATAATAATAATAATAATAATAATAATAATAATAAAAGTAGTAGTAGTAGTAGTAGCAGCAGTAGTAATTGTAGTAGTAGTAGTAGTTGTTGTTGTTGTTGTTGTTGCTGTTGTTGTTACTGCTGTTGCTGCTGCAGAACTATAATACTAATACTAATACTACTACTACTACTAATAATGATAATAATGATAAAAATAATAATAATAATAATAATAATAATAATAAAAATAATAATAATAATATATCCATAATAACAGTAATACGGCACATGTCGGTATACTATAGGCTTTCTATTTTATGAAGGCGGTTTGGGTGGGGTCTCCTAAGACCTCACACCGCTAGATCTGTTGCCACATTGCCGCCACACACGTGTTTCTCCCCCCCCTCCCTCCCTCTCTCTCTCTCCCCCCTCCCTCCCTCTCTCTCTCCCCCCTCCCTCCCTCTCTCTCTCTCCCCCCCCCTCTCTCTCTCTCTCTCTCTCTCTCTCTCTCTCTCTCTCATATTTATATCTATATTAACTACTGCAGTTTTTATTTTCTTTATTTTTTTCTCTTGTTTTGGATTTTGATGGGCAAGCTTCCATGGCGGGAGACTGACCGAGTATGAGCCGCACACACAAGGCTATCTCCCAAGTCACTCCACTTGACAACGTCGCAAGAGTAACACTGACAAGTCTTACCAGATTTATACTATACTATAGATTTTTTAAATTAAATCTATACAGAGTATTTAAAATTCATTTATAAGTAGTCACTAACTTAAAATAGGAGAGAGAGAGAGCGAGAGAGGGAGAGAGAGGTGAGCAGGTGTAATTACACGTGTGTGGCGGCGGTGATGTGGCAACAGAGCTAGTGGTGTGAGGTCTTAGGCTGCCCCACCCAAACTGCCTTCATAAAACAGAACGACTTTACACACCAATAAGACCATGAAAAAACGAATTCTTGGCGTTTGTAAAAAAAAAATAAATCAAACCTGGTAAATATTATGTAAATAATATATTCGTAATTTCTGGGTGTGTAATTCCTATATCCATTTAAACACCTGATACAACCAGTGTGTTCCTGGTAAAGTGACACCAGGTATGCATATATTTAACTCTCTCTCTCTCTCTCTCTCTCTCTCTCTCTCTCTCCAAACACAGCCATCCCCAATACAACATTCATCACGATCTTATATGGTTTATTGTGCTCTGTACGTAAGATAGTGAGTGATGGTAATAGTGAGAATCTGTGTGTGTGTGTGTGTGTGTGTGTGTGTGTGTGTGTGTGTGTGTGTGTGTGTGTGTGTGTGTGTGTGTGTGTGTGTGTGTGTGTGTGTGTGTGTGAGAGAGAGGGGGGTAGGCTGGGGAAGGACGGGAAGGAGGAAGGGGAGGGGAGAGGATGAAAAATGGAAGAGTGGAAGGGAAGGGCGTATGGGAGGGATGGGGAAAGAAGAGACTGATTAATTAGAGGTGTACCGTAGGTGTAAGGATGGGGAAAGGGAAGGGGGATGAGGAGGGGTATACAGTGATGTGAGAGAAGGAAAGGGAGAGGTGAAGGGAAACTGGAGGGTAGGTGTAAGGGAGGGGAAGGGAAAGAGGAATGAGGAAGGATGTAAGGGATAATGGGAAAGAAGGGGAAGTAAGGGAAAAGGTGGTGGTATGTGTAGTGGGAAGGGTGGGGGAAAGTACAAGAAGAGGGATGGAGGGAGTGGAGGAAAGTACAAGAGGAGGAATAGAGGGAGTGGAGGAAAGTACAAGAGGAGGGATGGAGGGAGTGGAGGAAAGCACAAGTGGAGAGATGGAGGGAGTGGAGGAAAGCACAAGTGGAGGGATGGAGGGAATGGAGGAATGCTCTGATAAAGGTGTAAGAAAACAATAAAAACACTGAATTAAATCTTTCTCCCCGCCCTCAAAGGAAGACTGAATTCATATAACCCATCCCACACTCTCACGGGGATTTGCAATTATATTTTTTTTTTCTTTACTACAGTTGTTATTTTGGAGTTCGTGTTTTTAAGCTGGTGTTTTTTATAACTTTTTAAGCTAGTTTTTTGTGGAATTTTATCTCTGGGTCTATAATCTAGTTGGTATTTTTTTGGTTGAAGCCTTTTTTCACCTTTAAAGTTCGCCCTTTTGTTGTTTTTAGTTCCAACTATTCTTTTATCCTACTCGTTTCGTGTATACCTTTTTTCACATGTATTTTCAGTATTTCATCTAGTCTCCTTTGACGCTTCCCATCCTTCCCTCTTTTCATCTATCCTTCCTTCTTGACCCGTTCTCATCCTCAGCACTTTTCGTCTATCCCTCCTCCCTGATCCTTCCCCATCCTTCCCTCTTCTCGTCTATCCTCCCCATCCTTCCCTTCTCATCTACCCTCCCTTCCCGATCCTTCCCCATCCTTCCCTCCTTTCATCTATTCTCCCTTCCTCAAACTTCCCATCCTTTCTTCATTCCCCCCATCCCCCCTACCCCTAACTCATCTGTCCAGGCCAGGGAAGTCTTTTGATGTCAAGATGCCGTGTCCCCCTCCCCCCAGTCAGTTCCCTATCATCTCCTTCCAACCCTATTCTGATGTGGAGAAGGGGGAAGGGAGAGGAGGAAAGAAAAGAGATCAGGAGAGAGAGAGAGAGAGAGAGAGAGAGAGAGAGAGAGAGAGCAATAATTCTGTAAGCTGGAGAATTAACGAGAAAATTTTAGGAAATGGATATTGGAAGATGGGAAATGGAAGCAGGATTAATGGCAGAAAAAAAACGTAATGAGAGAGAGGGGGGGAGAGGGAGGGGGGGAGTAAAGAGAATGAATTAGATTATTGTGGATATCGATAGGAGAAATAGCTAGACATACAGATACAGCAAGAGACAGTGAAGGATAGTATGGGTGACGAAGCAGAGAAGAAAGAAGAGGTGAGAGGAGAATAGGAGATGGAGATGAATAATGATGATGCGTGAAAGAGAAATCCCCTAGGCACATGGAGAAAGAAAAAAGAAAAATAACGAGGTGTATAAGTTCTCAGAGAGAGAGAGAGAGAGATGTATAACAGTGAGAAGTGTAGGCTAATCAGAAAGTATAAGAGGGAATGATGAAATATGAGAAAAGTAAATGATGGAGACGAATGGTGGAGAGAGGAAGGGGAACTACAAAGGAGAACGAGAAATAATGTAAGGAATAACACTCTTAGGATGAAATATTACAGACATATAACAGGGACAAGAAGGTTAACGTTGGAGATAAGGCTGGGGGTGGATGAGATAAACTGAGAGAAGAGTGGAATGAATGGCACACACACACACACACACACACACACACACACACACACACACACACCGCTCGCTGGTGCAGTGGTAACGTTCTCGCTTGCCATCTGGTAGACGGGAGTTCGCGCCTCGCTCAGGTTGCGAAAAGTTTCACTGACGAAGTGGGTGATTACTGTCCCCCTTGAGCAAGGGGACGGGTGTGTGGGTGTGTGAAGGTCACAGCCTTGCCCTTAGATCGGACTATATGAGCTCTCAGCTCCCTTCCGGGAGGGTAAAAGCTGACGATCACGACCAT
>NC_136995.1:17300022-17350022 GCF_032717465.1 Coenobita brevimanus
AGGGAAGAGTGAGAGGCGAAGGCATGTAAAAAGGAAACGAGATAGGACAGAAGAGAAGCGAGGGGAAGTAAGATGGAGATGAAGAAAAATGGATCCTTCGCGGTAAGACTGACGAGGAGAAAATGAAGGAGAGAAAATAAGAGAGGCTAAGAGAGATGGAGCGTGATGAAGCGTGAGAGAGGGGGAGGGCAGAAGACTGAAGTGCCTAAGGGTTCAGACCACAACAATAACGCAGCCAATATTGTCTCCTCCACCACCACACTCTTATTTGACCTTCTCCAACTTCTTATTTCATTCTCCTCTATGTTTCAATTTACCTTCTAGTTCATCTGTATCTTTGTTTTCTGTTATTCTTCGTTGAACTTTCATTCCTTGCCTCTCAATATTCCTTTCAAAATTTCTATACATTTTCTGGTTACTTGACAACACGAAGGAGACGAAAATAATGTGTTAACAAATGCAGAAAATAAAGAACGAAAAAAAAAATTGTAAAAAAAAATCCCCCCATAAGTAACTGAAGTCAAAGGAAAAAAAAAGAGTACAGGAAAACTAGTAAAAACTACAATTAGTGTGAAAAAATAAGGAAAATTAGGAAGGGTGAGGAGAGAGTGTCAGAGAGGGAAATTCCAAGGGTCGCGTGAGTGTAAATCGAGGAAAAGGGTGGAGACCATAGAGGGTATATTTTGTCTGACTCTTTTTATGCTGTGTGTGTGTGTGTGTGTGTGTGTGTGAGAGAGAGAGAGAGAGAGAGAGAGAGAGAGAGAGAGAGAGTTTTAGCAGGCACTCGAAGTTCCAGTTTAAAAAATAAAATTTACCGTGCCGATTCACACGCGAGGCCCCAGCAGCACCCTCACCTTACACCACGCACATCAACAAAGTCTTCTGATATACTCCCAGTCGCAACGAACAAATATTACTTTATGAAGGACAAGGAAAGCACAGTGATAAACATTTCCGCGTTCTACGTTTTTCCTGCCAAAGTAAAGTCTTAATTACGAGAATAAAATGATCGTAGGTATATCCCGGGTCAAACTGCAGTGTGGGTGGGGCACTACAGGTCACTGTTCTGCCCTCAACTGGTGACCTGGGATGGCAATCATTAGACACCCGTGTATTAAGAAACAAATAGACTTTCTCTTATCTCCCCTTCTGGAGTATACCTGTACATGGTTACGATAACGATGATCACTGTTGTAACTCACGTTCCTTTCAGGCAGTCTTGTTTTCAAAGTGTAATTTTAAGACCAGGTGACTATATTAACTCCACTGATGCAGCAACACTGGCAGAAGCAGGCCAGCAGGTGAGGAGGCAGAGGCACAGACAATCAGACCGGAGGCAGGGAGATGGAAGGGGGTCGCGCAGGCCGACTGACAAGAGGCAGGTAAACAGGCAGGCAGGAAGGCAGACAAGTGAGCATACAGGCAGGCAGGAAGGCAGACAAGTGAGCATACAGGCAGGCAGGCAGGCAGGCAGGTAGGTTATTAGTGGCACATATTAGCGATTCTGACCGGTACTGGAACTGGAGTCAATTAGGCGACCAATATATCCACAGTGGTCCAGGCTGCCTCACCATCTGTACCACTCCCCTACCATATTCACTCACATGCCTCTGAACTCCTCTGCCTCACCACCTGCCCTATTCCCCTAACATACCCACTCACTCTCATGTTACTTCTCAGCCTCTTATACAGTACTTCTCACTCACCACCCTAATTTCAGCGGTCACTCACTTGTCTTACTCATCCCTGTCCCACTAAAACATTCTCTAATCTCGTCACATGCTTAACCTATCAACCACACCCACTTCCCTGCCTGCTTTACCTGCATCATTCACCCCATTACCAGCCTTATTGGCTTCACTCACTCATCTGCCATACCCATTCCCCTGCCTGCCCTACCTGCATCACTCACCGTATTACCTGCTTTATTGGCTTCACTCACTCATCTGCCACACCCATTCCCCTGCCTGCCCTACCTGCATCACTCACCCCATTACCTGCCTCACAAGGTTCACTCACTCATCTAACTCCCTGCCTTACTACAGTGGCAGATCCAGGCCAAGCATACGGAGAGAAACGGTTGAGGGAAGACCAGAGAAAGAGGAAAAAGAAATCAGTAAAAGAGCCATGCCAACATAATCCCTTACAATAAATAGGCGCTCCAGGCTAGGCTACTCCGTCGACCGGAACATTTAAAGGCAAGTGACCACCCTACGCCCCTGCTGACATTACCTGATCGACAAACTTCCAGCCGCCTCTCGTGATTCGGATCTGCAGGTAATCACTGGCCAACAGATGACAATAATAAGTTTGTTTTCATCACGCGGAACTTGGTCGCTCACACAACTTGAATATTAAGTCGTGGTTACATGAAATTCGATGAACCTTGGGCATGAGGTCGGGGTCAGTATCCTTGGTTACTAAATTTACCCTCCAACATCACTAAACCAGGCCATCAACCACGCAGAATGGGGTTAGGGATTTTTGCCAGGTCAGAGTAAACGTAGCAAAGAGAAACACGTCATTATAACACATTAGGCCCTTTGCACAGAATGTTCTAACTCAAATACAGAAAGAAGGTGCATCTGGCAAAGAGTATATCATTGCCACTAAAAGAATCATTGACGTGAAAATATCTAAATTAAATGTAAAAACGCCAACATGGACAGTCAATGCTTTTGTTAGCGCTATACTGTAATACCACGTTATTTAGTGATTAAACAAACACCAAATATGCGTGCACTCGATATTTACAATTCATGTCGTCTCTCTCTCTCTCTCTCTCTCACCATTTGTCATACCCACATCCTATATTCACCTGCCTTCTCGTATCTCCTACATATTCACATCAATTCATCTTTCTTATTCCATTAATCTCGTCTTCCCATTCTCGCTCTCATTTTTCATCTCAGTCCGGTTTTTGACCTTAGTAATCTCTCTCTCTCTCTCTCTCTCTCTCTCTCTCTCTCTCTCTCTCTCTCTCTCTCTCTCTCTTTTCCTCGCCGGAATTAGCTTTGTCACTAATCATGTCCTGTTCATTTCCATCACCATCACCATTTTCTTCAAACTCATTTCCATCACTGTCTTCATCCATATTTCACATCATTATCTTCGCTGTCCGCTTCGTTATCGCAGTTATCGCCAACATCTTCACTGCCATCATCTTTATCATATCTATCGATCATCATCATCATCATCATCATCATCGAATCGCTATAATACCATCACCATCATCATCATCATCGTTGTAAAGTAAAGTATATTTCATTGACATCATCATCATCATCGTCAGCATTGCTGCATGTTTCATCATCATCATCATCATCATTACCATCGCTGTACAGTATATTTCATCATCATCATCATCATCATCATCATCATCATCATCATCATCGCTGTACTGTATATTTCATCATCATCATCGCTGTACAGTATATTTCATCATCATCATCATCATCATCATCACTATCATCATTTTGTACAATATACCTCATTCATCATCATTATCATCATCGTTGTAAAGTATATTTCATTATCATCATCATTACTCTTTATTTCATCACCATCATCAAAATCATCATCATCATCATCATGGCTGACCTCCACCACCTCCCCATCGGCTCCCTCCCTCCCATCATCACTCACTGTCACATTCTGCCGTGTTGCAGATTGCATACTTCCCTTCCCCTCCTTGCACACACCTTACTGATTCTCTTTTCTCATTCTTCCAGTCTTTCTCCCAATTTCTTACTTGTTTACTAATACCCTGACTCCTTTATCCTCATGCCTCATTTATATTTATTATCTTGTGTACATATATTTATCAGTGTCTATCTTTAATTATCATTTCTAGTCAACAATATTTTCTCAGCTTTCCTTTCATTGTTTTATCATTCATTCCCTTACTTTTTTCATCATCGTTTACGCATCAAAACACCCTCTTTCCCACTCACTCCTTTTTTTTTTTTTTTTCATCCTTACTTTCTATCATCGACTCTCTCCATCTTCTCCGTCTTTCCGTTTCCGAAAGGTACTCTCTCTCCAAAAATACTCTCTTTTCTGTTTCCATAACTTTAATTTTTCTCCAAGACATGTTCACCCTCTCTCTCTCTCTCTCTCTCTCTCTCTCTCTCTCTCTCTCTCTCTCTCTCTCTCAGCGTGCCAGTGAGGAATTATCACAGCTCCAAAGCCATTTAATGAACTTAGACGATCACCAAAGTGGAGCGATAAATAAACGAGAGAGAGAGAGAGAGAGAGAGAGAGAGAGAGAGAGAGAGAGAGAGAGAGAGAGAGAGAGAGAGAGAGAGAGAGAGAGAGAGAGTTAAAATCGTCTGGAGACATCAATAATCAAAACGTCACAGTACTGAGGCGATTAACATTTATAACTGTGACAGAGAAGTGTTTCCCATACATCCTATGAAACGTAAATATCATTCATCTAGTAAGCCAGTTGGTACTCAGTCTTTACCACCTTCTTTCCCATTCGTTCCATTTATCTTCTTTAATCTTTATCATCTCCAACCCTCACCGCCTTCTTCTCTGTCTCTCCATTTCCGACAGTTACTCTCCAAAAACTCGTCTCTTTTCCATTTCCATATTTTCCTCCAAGACATGTTCACCCTCATATCATCAATTTCCTGTCACAACTCAGGTTCTGATTAAACAGGAAGGGAAAGGAGGCTGTCGATTCTTCCTGTCTCCTGTTCTAGCTTCATAAATATACCTGAATTACGAAAAAATATGATTACAACAGGATATAACTACTTTCAGCAAGAAAATCAATGAAGGACGCGCAAAATATTCCCTTGTCTAGCTCTTCCTATAAAAACATACCTATGTTACGACAGGGAATAGATTTTAAATGTCTGATAATTCCACCCCAGGTTGATTTTTACCCGAGTTATACCAATAATTTTTTCTTTAAGTCATACCAATAATCTTTTCTTTAAGTCATACCAATAATCTTTTCTTTAAGTCATACCAATAATCTTTCTTTTTTAAGTCATACCAATAATCTTTTCTTTGAGACATACCCAATGATCTTTTTATGTCAAATCGTTTCTTTAAGTCGTATCAATAATCTTGTCTTTAAGTCGTACCAGTAATCTTGTCTTTAAGTCACATCAATAATCTATTCTTTGTCACATCAAAACCTTTTCTTTAAGTTATACCAGTAACCTTTTCTTTAGGTTATACAATAATGTTTTCTTTGAGTCAAACCAATAATGTTTTCTTGGTCAGGTCAATAATGTTTTCTTTAGATCATACCAATAATCTTTTCCTTAAGTCATGCCAATAATATTTACTATGTTATCTAGGCAAATGATGGTATACTATTGATATATAATTACCATACAAGAGATCATTATGATGTGGCGTGTAAAATAAATCGCACAGGAAAAGGTGTTACTCATCCTTCTTAGTCCATGCACAATACGGACCAACGTCACACTTGTAAGGGAGAAAATCAATGGCACTAGAGTCAAGTGAGGTGAGGGAGGCGGTGAGAGGCACGTGAGAGGAATTACGGGAGGGGAGAGTGAGAAAAGGAGAGAAAATTGGTATGAGAGAGAGAGAGAGAGAGAGAGAGAGAGAGAACTGTCGCCAGTGATAATATGGTAGACAGACAGACAGACAGTTATGTGACACCTAAAGCACACTGACATTAATAAATTACTCTGGCATAGGAAACAGTCAAGTAATATCAGAAGGTAATACTATCAACACAAACAGCGTTGACGGGAAATACAAATACCAATAATATAACAACATTAGAGTATTTCACCGTCCTGAATCAACAGTGCATATTAATAAATCACTGTGTTGAATATTCACTCTCACGGCTTCCAAATATAACGTGACTGATAAACTAATAATTCCAATATCCCCCCCCCCACCCTTCCCTCATCTCACTACACCCCGACACCAGCTGATTTGATAAAGGGTTAATGGAAGGTGATTATCTATGATGGGGCAGCGCTGATAACGGAGATAACGTGGCTGCGGCATAATGTATTCTGTGTGCGTCTGTCATACCACACACACACACACACACACACACACACACACACACACACACACACACACACACACACACACACACACACATCACCGCCAGCCAACCCTAAATTTTCACATTTTAATTTTTTCCGGCAAATTTAATGATCCTGGAATTTGTAGGGTTTGGCAGTTTTAGCGGCATGAATAATGGACGGCTTTAATTACACCTGCATATTTTATTTATTTCAATTTATTTATTTTTTTTTTCGGTGGGGAGAGGGGATGGAACGGTAGAGGGAGGGAGGTAGAGAAAAAGGTGAAGGTGATGATATATGGAAAGAGAATAAGCGCGTACAAAATTTAACACAGAAGAGAAAGAATGATACAAAGTAAATGATTGTGTACAGTGAAGAACATAAAAAAAGGAATGATATTCTATTCTTTTAACATTACTAAAAAAAAAAAAATGAAACAAATATATATCACTTTTTTTTCGCACATTATACACTTGCCTTTACTCTGTTTAAGCTGAGGTATGTAACTCCTGTTAAAGCTGAGTCACAATGCTAAGTCATGTCCAAGTCACAATGAGAGTCATGTCCAACTCATAATCCCAGACAGACAGACAGACTGATAGATATATAGACAGATAGATACAGACAGATTAACAGATAGATAGATAGAGAAAAATTGGTGGA
The DNA here is from genome assembly GCF_032717465.1 of Coenobita brevimanus. NCBI lineage: Eukaryota > Metazoa > Arthropoda > Malacostraca > Decapoda > Coenobitidae > Coenobita > Coenobita brevimanus. The sequence continues at coordinate 17,306,721 of NC_136995.1, forward strand.
CGGACAGAAGATATGGTGCATACTTAAAACTTACAAAAGGAGAAGCTTAAGATAGCAGGAGAAGTCTTGATGGTGAGACAAAGAGGAGGCGGAAAGACGTGAGGCACAAAAAGTTGAAGACGAGACAAAGGAGCCAGGCAGGAGGTGAGGCAGGGGGGTGGCAGAGAAGGTAAGCTGGGTAGGGAAAGGCAGGGGAGGGTGAAGCAGGGAAGGCAGGGTAGGCAGGGAAGAGGTAGGCCTAAAGGAGAATCAGTCATGGGTAAAACTAATCTCATTTCTCAAAAGCTTTAAACTTCTCTCACACTCTGAATCTTTAAATCTCTCTCTCTCTCTCTCTCTCTCTCTCTCTCTCTCTCTCTCTCTCTCTCTCTCTCGTGGCACAGTTTCTACAGCCAGATAAAAAAATGAAGATAAAATGTAGCAAATGAGAAATGTAGTACAAGGAAGAGACAAGATGGAGACGGAAGGTGAGGAAAAATTAAACGCTGGATATGGGAAAGTTAATAATAATAATAATAATAATAATAATAATGATGATGATTTCATGGAGAGACAAAAGGGAGGAAACTATGTGAATGCATTCCAAAGTAGCCACTCTCATGACCTCACCTGACCTTCCCTTTCCCTGCTAAGCCAGTGTGTGTAATACCAACAGGTGCGTGACAAGGGATATCAACGTGGATTTTACTGCCGCTAATTTGGCCATTAACGCAGCTAATGATATAAAGCACGCAATGGAAGGGAAAGCAATATGTCTTGGTGTTCACGGCAATTTACCTGCGTTCCTAAACTGTGTGGGGCGGAACTGTGTGTTGCAGCTTATTTGTGGGGTGGAACTGTGTTGTAGGTTATTTGTGGGGTGAAACTGTGTGTTGTAGGTTATTTGTGGGGCAGAACTGTGTTGTAGGTTATTTGTGGGGTGGAACTGTGTGTTGTAGGTTACTTGTGGGATGGAACTGTGTTGTAGGTTATTTGTGGGATGGAACTGTGTTGTAGGTTATTTGTGGGATGGAACTGTGTGTTGTAGGTTATTTGTGGGATGGAACTGTGTTGTAGGTTATTTGTGGGGTGGAACTGTGTTGTAGGTTATTTGTGGGATGGAACTGTGTGTTGTAGGTTATTTGTGGGGTGGAACTGTGTTGTATGTTATTTGTGGGGTGGAACTGTGTTGTAGGTTATTTGTGGGATAGAACTGTGTTGTAGGTTATTTGTGGGGTGGAACTGTATTGTAGGTTATTTGTAGGATGGAACTGTGTTGTAGGTTATTTGTGGGTGGAACTGTGTTGTAGGTTATTTGTGGGATGGAACTGTGTTGTAGGTTATTTGTGGGATGGAACTGTGTTGTAGGTTATCTGTGGGATGGAACTGTGTTGTAGGTTATTTGTGGGATGGAACTGTGTAGTAGGTTATTTGTGGGGTGGAACTGTGTGTTGTAGGTTATTTGTGGGGTGGAACTGTGTGTTGTAGGTTATTTGTGGGATGGAACTGTGTTGTATGTTATTTGTGGGATGGAACTGTGTTGTAGGTTATCTGTGGGATGGAACTGTGTTGTAGGTTATTTGTGGGATGGAACTGTGTTGTAGGTTATCTGTGGGATGGAACTGTGTTGTAGGTTATTTGTGGGATGGAACTGTGTTGTAGGTTATCTGTGGGATGGAACTGTGTTGTAGGTTATTTGTGGGATGGAACTGTGTTGTAGGTTATTTGTGGGGTGGAACTGTGTTGCAGGTTATTTGTGAGGTGGAACTGTGTGTTGTATGTTATTTGTGGGGTGGAACTGTGTGTTGTAGGTTATTTGTGGGATGGAACTGTGTGTTGTAGGTTATTTGTGGGGTGGAACTGTGTGTTGTAGGTTATTTGTGGGGTGGAACTGTGTTGCAGGTTATTTGTGAGGTGGAACTGTGTGTTGTATGTTATTTGTGGGGTGGAACTGTGTGTTGTAGGTTATTTGTGGGATGGAACTGTGTGTTGTAGGTTATTTGTGGGGTGGAACTGTGTTGCAGGTTATTTGTGGGGTGGAACTGCGTGTTGTAGGTTATTTGTGGGATGGAACTGTGTTGTAGATTATTTGTGGGGTGGAACTGTGTTGTAGGTTATTTGTGGGGTGGAACTGTGTGTTGTAGGTTATTTGTGGGGTGGAACTGTGTGCTGCAGGTTATTTGTGGTGTGGAACTGTGTGTTGTAGGTTATTTGTGGGGTGGACTTGTGTGTTGAAGGCTATTTGTGGTCTCGTGTGTGTGGTGTTCTGCTAACGCGAAGCAGACATGTTTTCAAAGATATAGATTATGTTGATTACCTAACAACACAAGCAGTATCAGCATTCATTACCTCTCCTTCTCTGTCAATCTCTCTCTCTCTCTCTCTCTCTCTCTCTCTCTCTCGCCCTCTTCACCTCTCCGACTCCCTCCTTTCTTCCCTCTCCGACTCCTTTCTTTCTTCCCTGTCTCCTCCTCTTCACCTCTCCGACTCCATTTCTTCCCTGTCTCTCCCTCTTACCTCTCCGAATCTTTCTTTTCTTCCCTCTCTCCTTCTTCACCTTTCCGACTCCTTTCTCTCTTCCCTGTCTCGTCCTCTTCACCTCCCCGACTCCTTTTCGTCCCTGTCTCGTCCTCTTCACCTCTCCGAATCTTTCTTTTCTTCCCTGTCTCTCCTTCTTCACCTCTCCGACTCCTTTTCTTCCCTGTCTCTCCCTCTTCACCAATCCGAATTCTTCCATTCTTCCCTGTCTCTCCCTCTTCATCTCTTCGAATCCTTCCTTTCTTCCCTGTCTCTCCCACTTCACCCCTCCGACTCGTTCCTTTCTTCCCTGTCTCACCCTCTTCACCTCTCCGACCCATTTCTTTCTTCCCTGTCTCGTCCTCTTCACCTCTCCGACTCCTTTTCTTCCCTGTCTCTCCCTCTTCACCTCTCCGACTCCTTTTCTTCCCTGTCTCTCCCTCTTCACCTCTCCGACTCCTTTTCTTCCCTGTCTCTCCAACAACTCTCCGACTCCTTTTCTTCCCTGTCTCTCCCTCTTCACCTCTCCGACTCCTTTTCTTCCCTGTCTCACCCTCTTCACCTCTCCGACTCCTTTTCTTCCCTGTCTCTCCCTCTTCACCTCTCCGACTCCTTTTCTTCCCTGTCTCTCCTTCAACTCTCCGACTCCTTTTCTTCCCTGTCTCTCCCTCTTCACCAATCCGAATTCTTCCATTCTTCCCTGTCTCTCCTTCTTCATCTCTCCGACTCCTTCCTTTTTTCTCTGTCTCCCTCCCCCACCCCACCTCCTGCACACTCTGTTCCCCATCACCAAGGCTGTGGCAAATTTAGACAGGTGGCCCTTGACAGCTGGAACACTCTTCTTAATTAAATATACCGAACATAAGAAACTGGCGTCTTGTACGGATTAAAAAAAAAAAAAAAAGAGACAAGGAAAATATGTGTACTGCTTAAGCATCTGCGAGTATACCTGTATCTTTTTTCTGGACGACTAGAAAAAAAAATGTATGTAAAAATAGAGTACAAAGTATTCATAAGGACAAAAAATATATCGTGTGGCGGTAGTAAGCACTAAATTTAGAAGCCGTCAAGGCAGTGAAGGTAACCACTTGACAACTGTGACGCTTATTAATGTTCTGTGACGCTTATTTATGTTATATAAAACTTGTTTATATGCTATGAAGCTCATTTATGTTCTTGAAACTAATTTGTGTTCTATGGCGCTTATTTATGTTCTATGACACTTATGTTCTAACTATAACGCTTATTTATGTTCTAACTATAACGCTTATTTATGTTCTATGACACTTATGTTCTATGAGGCTTCTTTAAATTTTGTGACGCTTATTTATGTTCTATGACACTTATTTATGTTCTACGACGCTTATTTATGTTCTACCCAGATTATTTCCTTCACATCTGGAGCGACATTTCCAACTGGGAGAAATAAATGATGTTAATTGGATCGCACTGCCTTAGACTGGAGGGTGTACCTGGTTGCAAGGTGTATCCCCATGATGTCTGGTACGCCTTATTGCTATCATCAGACAATTTTATTCAGTTTATGGCAGGATCCTCGTAGCAACAGTGGTAAAGGCAGTTTCTTTCTCATCCCTTCAGTACCAGATGTCTTGCCAAAGCTGAATCCAATCGTCTGGTGGTGGCAAAAGTAAAATGTGAAAATGCCATCCACCTGAAGTGAAGCAAAATTTCGTAATATTACCTGTAGCTCGTCATTATGGAAGGTACAAATAAAATACCATGACCTTTGACATTTACAAACTTAAAAAGGAATTTCTGGATATTTTATTCGCCACGTTTCATTCCAAGTCCCAAGTCTTCAGATATTCTTCCTCTGACTGGACCTAAGCTACGTCCACTCTTTTGGTATCTTAGCCCGCTTTCCGTCACGCTGATGGTGAACTTCTACACTCTGACCAAACTGAGGCTGAGGATTCAATAAAGCACAAGAGTTATCATTTATCTTAGTCCCTGGCGGTACATACTGAACAGCAGCAGCCTCCCTGGTTCTTCATCTTAAAAAATATTAATAAATTTACCCGGATACACCAATTAAGCAGAAAATTTCAATTGTGCGCAATTAATTAGCTTCAGTAATTGCTTTGTGGTGCGGGGAATTTAATATGAAAACCCTAATTGGCAATGTGGGTCACCAGAGTGTACGTACAGTAGGTGAGAGGGCCGGCCACCCACCTGTAGGGCTCACCAACACCAAAACATCCATTATCAGCATGCTCTTGTGGTTATATATTTCCTTACGGTAATTCATACTCAAGCTATCAATGAAAGTATTATTACTGTTTTCCTGTGTAGTGTGTGGTGAGGTGTGTAATGAAGTGGTGATTAGTGTGTGGTGAGGTGCGTAATGAATGGGTGATTAGTGTGTGGTGAGGTGTGTAATGAAGTGGTGATTAGTGCGTGGTGAGGTGCGTAATGAAGTGGTGATTTAGAGGCTACGTGATGTAATTTGATCCTGGCTGCTGCAGGAAACAATTCAAGGATCATCATGTTCACTACTCCTCCATATGGCCCCTCCAACACGTCACAGAAACAGCCCCGCTAATAACATAACACTAGATCTGAATGTGATATCCCCAGCATATCACAACAAAGATGGTTGGTATTACTGGTCAAATGCTTAAATAACTGCCGTTGGGTTCAGGATTCTATTAGTGTGTGGTATTACTGAATCTAAGGAACGGGTTCCCTAACTTATGTCCACAGTCGGACGTAAATATGAATAATTACAGACTTAAGCTATTCTTTTCAGCAAAACCTTTTCATCTCCTTAACTGATTTCCCTATCCCCCCTATCTCTCGGTCCTCCCTGTCAGCTCCCAGCCCCTTTCTGTCTCCCACCCGCCGTGCCTCTCAGTCCTTCATGTAAGCCCCCAGTCCCTCCCTTAGCCCACCCAAGTCAGCACAGCATGTGGGTTGGCTCTTTGGTCAGCTTATACCAACATACTCCAGGATTTAATTTGGTTTCACTTGAGGTCGCAATTTTTTCGATGGTCGTTCTTTTATTCTTTTTAACATTGCTACTAAAACAGCCACAAACTGAAAAGGTCAAGCCCTTATAAATACGTTCTGCCAAGCTCCGGGAAGGAAAACACTGGTTCAGTCACAGATATGAGGCTTTAAAAAATGGAATCAATAACCTATCAAGTCTTTAGTGGAGGAGGTGCACGCGATAGCACCTCTATCACCTGCTTACCTCTCCCCCTCCATCCTCTCTTTCCTACCCCTCCCGTTCCCTCTTTCCCTATTCCCAGTCCTACTGTCGCTCTCTGTCTATTCGTTCTTCCCTCAGTCCACTCTACCTACGAACTTTACTATTCTCTGTGGTGCAGGAGAGGGACACCTGCATTTCGTGCGAGTGCTATACAGGTAACTATTCCGTTCTGATGTCCGGTCATACAAATGTCCCTCAGCTCCCTCCCTATTCCCACAAAGGACAATGGAGTGGAGGAAACAGGAGCATCATCACCGAGTTAAGTCCATATGAACTTGAGGCCACAGCAGCAACAAAAGTGAGGCCATTGTTGGGGAAAAAAATAATGTTCGCTAGTCTAATACACACACACACACACACACACACACACACATATATATATATATATATATATATATATATATATATATATATATATATATATATATATATATATATATATATATATATATATACTGTATATACACACACACACACACACACACACACACACACACACAGCTATGATCATACCTATGCACACCAAATTTTTTACGTAATTCCATAACACCCATTCGAATGGAACCTAAGTATTATCCTCAGTTACCCTGTCCTTTCTACTGCCAGGTATAAATACGGTAATATAAAGAGTTCAACTGAATGTAGTTACCGCAAGTGTACATGCCTCGCCCCTCTCTCTCTTCATCTCACATTTATCCAACCTTACCCTATCCTTGCCTCACCTTATCCTCACTACCTAACCCCTGCCCAACCTCACTCCTTCCTTACCTCACTCATGCCTCACCTCACCCCTCTCTCTTCACCTCACAGTTACCTAACCTTACCCAATCCTTGCCTCACCTTACCCTCACTACCTCACCCCTGCCTACAGTAACCTCACTCATGCTTCACCTCACCCCTGTCTCACCTCACTCTTGTCTCAATACTTCCTTATCACACTACTACCGGTATCTCAGCCTCCTTCCTCATCCCACAGTTGCCCACCCATCCCAATGCCTTTCACCCGCCTCACCAAAGCCACATTACCAGCCAACCAGCATTATATAAGGCGCCTTTACATTTGCATATTCAATTTACCCTGGCATATACATCCATGGCGACAGCTGGATAGGCAGAGAATGTGGGCTATGACTCACCGATTGTTATTAATAAGATAATGATCAGCAACGTCATCATCACCATCATCATCATTATCATCATCATCATCATCATCATCATCATCAGCCTATTTTTCACCTACGAATAAGGAACTTTTCTGTTGTATAATTAGGTGACCAAGGCCGACGCAAGCAAACATGTAGGAGCCTTTAAAAAACGAAATGAACATTCTTCGTGTTGCTGGCGTAATAATGTGGTGAACTCGAGAGAGAGAGAGAGAGAGAGAGAAACTGCGTGTATGACTGTATGTACGTTTGTGCTCCTGAAGCAACTTTTTTTTTTTACCTGTCTACCTGTTAATTCGTCTTGATCCCCGTCCTCCACCTCCCGTCTTCTCAAGTCACTTCCTTTTCTTCCTCGCTCTCTCATCCTCTTCTCGCTGTTTACTCTGCCTCTCCTTCTATCCTCACCATTCCACTTCTCTTTCATTCCAACACCAACTCCATCTTGTTCTCCATGACTATATATGAGGCGGGCTCCTACCAACCTGCCCAGCGTGAGTTTATCAGCGTCCACAGGTATTTAACATGTCATTGCACTGTACTGTCCTGCTTGCATCCTGCCATATGTTGCAACACTATCACCAAGTTGCACCATCACCTTCACAATGCTGCCCCTCACATCCATCCCCTCCCTGTCTCTTACCCTTATCCACACTTCCAATCCTCCCCCCTACTCAACGTCCCTGCCCCCTCACGTCCCCCAACTTTTCACCTCTCCTCCTGACCACCTCTCGCCCGCTCCTCCTCCACTTCAGCCTCTCATTATGATCATCTCGGGGTTGCGGTCTCGAAAACTGTGCTTACTCTTTTACGATTTTCTAGTAACTGTTCTCTCTCTCTCTCTCTCTCTCTCTCTCTCTCTCTCTCTCTCCCTCCGTCCCAGGTTTGGCTTTAGCCCTTTATCGTGATGAGATATATTACGTCACCGTACTGTACACTTGCTTCGGGTGGGTAGACTGGGTGGGAGAAATGATGCACATGACCATGCTTGGCAATGGCCACTGATTTACAACTTAATCAGCACGTGTGATACATGGGGCGGAGGCACGCAGCGCCTGAGTACGCCACATCCACTGGCTCGCCACGCATACACTTATCTGCAGCGCAACATTCAACTAATTAACGGGTACACTGAAGCATCCATTGCTGAACACTGATGTTCATTAAGATGCATCAATGAATGGGAAGAGATAATAACGGATTACGGCAGAATTTGTTCTTACGCAACTGAAACACAAAAGTACTGATCCCTTACACTGCACTATTTCAAACTTTGTATTATGACTGTATCTGTCCATTTTCTCCTTCCACTCTCCATTTTCAGTTATCTGTTTCCTTTATACGGATATGTATCAACCTTCAGTTTTCTCTCTTCCATTTCCTTTTCCTGTCTCCTTTTCCTCTTTCCTTCGGTAATCCCTCGCCACCACCCCCACACCTCCATATATCCCGTGCTGATCCTCTCCCCTTCCCTTCCTCATTACATATTCTCAGAGTAACACTATCCTCCTGCCCTTTCCCAGCATCCCTCTCTAGCCTACCATACTCCCCTTCCCAATTTATTTATCCTGTTTTCTCTTTCCTTCTGCTCTTCTTTTTGCCATAATTTTTCTTTTCCTTTCCTTCCTATCCTCTTTTCCTCTGCTCTTTCTTCCTTGCTGTAACCGTTCTTCCCTTTTCCTCCTTATGTCTCTTCTTCTCCTCCTTCTCCCTTCCTTGCTATAATTTTTCTATTCCCTTCCTTCCTTTAACCTTTTCTTCTACTCCATCTCCCTTCCTTGCAATAATTTTTCCTTTCTCTTCCTTCCTTTTCTCCTTCCTTCCTCCTTTATTACAGAAAGGGTTCGTGGAGATACTAACCCCTTCATTATGAGATTATTTTGTACGTTATATAAAATCGTCTGCCAGCAGCGACGATAAACTCAACAAAAACATCATGACTCAGGAGTTACAATAAAATAGTGACGTGGAGACATTTCCCCAAGTGTTGTCATATTACTCATAGGTATGACGGAAACCAAACTTGTGATCTCGAGCTGTTATTGTAGCAATGTAACCTTTATGCTGGGGGTACTGAAGGCCACTATCGTCCTGCATTCTATCCTTGTCTTTGACTCGTAGAACAGATTTGTCCTTCCCTAAAACAAACAGCCTCGAAAGGATCAATATGACGCTGTCTGTGTTTCCTTTGTACATTGTCACCTTCCCTCTGTCTATTATCGTAACCTGACCCGCTTCCCAACACCTTCATGCACTGTCCTGTCCTGCCCTGCCCTGCCCTGCCCTGCCCTGTCCTCCCCTACCCTCCCCTGTCCTGTCCTGTCCTGTCGTGTCCTGTCCTGTCCTGTCCTGTCCTGCCCTGCCCTGCCCTGCCCTGCTCCCCTCTCGTCATGTGTGGTTCAACAGGTGTGGTAGGCCGGGTGGACACAATTAATTTCCCAGATCCAATCTTGTCTGACACCTGTACATCATCCCAACACCCTTGTTGTGGCTGGAAATGAGGGAGGGACAGATCAGGGTGAGTATTTACTTGTGCAATTTTTTTTTTTTTTTTTTAGCCTTGTGTATGATTACTTGTTTTTATATTTCCTTCATTCTAATAGTTACTACACACCTCACAACAAAACTATGGTAAATATGCATGTCAAAAATAAGATTTACCGTAATAATAATAACTGATTGCAATGGCGATACGCTTATTATGGTCAGACTCAAATATGAAGTCCGTTTGGGTGGGGCCCGAGAGGGGATTTCCCTCTCTACAGCCTGCCGCATCAACCCCAGTACTTATCTCTCTCTCTCTCTCTCTCTCTCTCTCTCTCTCTCTCTCTCTCTCTCTCTCTCTCTCTCTCTCTCTCTCTCTCATATGTCAGCTGTTTACTATTTGAAATTGTATATTAAATATTCTGTACTTATTAAATATATTAAATAAGGCTATATAGTGCTATGAATGTGTGGCTTTTTAGGATAATAGCAATGATTTGTATAAATTCCACACCACGTGACAACGTCGCTTTCCAACGTTGCCAGAGGTCAAGGACACCCACCCCAGACTACAGGTGACCGGTCACTTCCTCCCTGATCCCCACCCACGATGGCAGCTACTCCGACTCGCTCTCGTGTGCTCCACAGTCGGGAGAAAGAACTTATTTACAATGTGAACAAGTAATTTTTAGAAGAGGGGGACTTATGCCTACTGGGGAAACCTCTATAAAAAAAAATGCGCCAAGACTTTTACCTCAGTGGTGGTGTGGAAAAAAGGTCGAAACAATATAGAAGAAAACAAAACTTATAAATATATAAAAACTTTCTCAATCAACTGAGAGAGAGAGAGAGAGAGAGAGAGAGTGAGGAGGTTTGGCAGAGCTGTAGAGAGAAAATCCCCGCGCGGGCCCCACCCAAACGGACTTCATATTTCAGTCTGACCATAGTAAATTTGTTCAGATCTTTTGTAAATAATGACTCCTGAGCTCACTTCCCTCTTCCTCACTCATGTCCCTCTAATTATTACGTCTCTCATTTATTTCATTACCATTTATATTGTCGTCCGTTTTTTAGCCTTCACATCTTAAAATTGACCCCCCCCCCCTCCTTTCTGAGTCTGACCTGTGTAGTTCCACCTCACACACGCTGGCCTGCATATAATAACGAAATCTTTTATTATAACGGAAAAGCAGGGTAAACGACCTCCACTCCTTCAAGCTGTGTTCAGGCATCTCAAAATGAATGGCTCTTCGTTTTGGCTCTTACTTAATTGATGTTCTTTGAAATGGACGACTGTACAAGTTTTCTGCAAGTGAATCTTTTTTTTTTTTTTTAATCAGAAAAATATATATTAAGTAGTATTTTCTTTCCAGTTTAAAGTAAAGGAAAAAGATGGTTTTGTTTTTTGGCAATTCCGCATCAATCCAGAACTAATTCTCAACTGGCTGGAAAATAACAAAAAGTAGAACATACAAAGTCATGTTAATGGATCTGATGTGTGGAATATTTTCGAAACTCCATATTAGCCTAAAAATTCTAAAACCTGGCGGATATACGAATGAATTCGTGTTCAACCGGGCTGATTTTTTTTTTTTTTTTTTTTTTTAACAAAGTGAGCAATTCCCCACATTTTTCATCCATTAGAGAGACATTTATTTACTTTCGTCTAAGGCATTTTCTCTCCTTATTTACTTTCGTCTAAGGCATCTTCTCTCCTTATTTACTTTCGTCTAAGGCATCTTCTCTCCTTATTTACTTTCGTCTAAGGCATCTTCTCTCCTTATTTACTTTCGTCTAAGGCATCTTTTTTCCTTATTTACTTTCGTCTAAGGCATCTTTTTTCCTTATTTACTTTCGTCTAAGGCATCTTTTTTCCTTATTTACTTTCGTCTAAGGCATCTTTTTTCCTTATTTACTTTCGTCTAAGGCATCTTCTCTCCTTCTCGTTCCTTCCTCCTCTCCTCCTATCTTACCCTTTCTAATTAAAAAATGAATTATTATTCATTTCTCATCGGTTATAATTATCTTCAATCCTTCAGAATTGTCAGTCACAAGCACAATATACATACATATTCAACCGGGCCACATCAAAGGGTCTGTGTGTGTGTGTGTGTGTGTGTGTGTGTGTGTGTGTGTGTGTGTGTGTGTGTGTGTGTGTGTGTGTGTGTGTGTGTGTGTGTGTGTGTGTGTGTGTGTGTGTGTGTGAAGATAAAGGAAGTTAGAAATAGAGTATAGTGAAGCATTCAGCAGTGACAAGAATGTGAAAGGAAGGACACCAAGAACTGAGGATGGGAAGAAACAAAAGACTGAGGGAAATAAAAGAAATAAAGTGTTGTACAGAGTGGGACAAAATCCAGAACACACCAGAAGTATCAGCACACGTTTTCAGTGTCCTAACTTCTGGTCCAGTCTGTATCAAATAATACCACGTTGTTGTCAATGAGGAGAAACTAAACAGACTAAACAGTGATGGAAAAAGTCGAAAGAGGCAAAGAGAGAGAGAGAGAAGCCACGTGAAGGAGTAAGTTTTGTTGGGCCATGGTTGGAAAGAGATGGAGTGTGAGGAAGTTGTGTGATCCGCACCTCATTTGTCTCATCTGTCACAGTCGGAGGAGGGACGGAGGTGGTGGGGGAAGGAGGGAGTTAGTTGGATCGAGCTGGGATATTGTGGTTAAGACTGCTGACTCAGACGAATGCTGGGTCCTGCCTTACTGGTGAAACTGACAGGGTGAAGGTGTGCGTAAGCCACCGAGTGTTGACGGTAATGTAATATATCGCTGCATTTGATATGGTCACCCAGCATGCAACGTCGCAAAAGTCAGCAGCAGAGCAGAAGTCCAACACCTTTTGCTTTCATCATGGCACAGGTGTCAGCATTACGTGTAGTCAGCATACATGCCACGTTACAAAGGGCATTTACCAGCGACATACAAAGGCCACGTTACAAAGGGCATTTACCAGCGACATACAAAGGCCACGTTACAAAGGGCATTTACCAGTGACATACAAAGGCCACGTTACAAAGGGCATTTACCAGCGACATACAAAGGCCACGTTACAAAGGGCATTTACCAGCGACATACAACGGCCACGTTACAAAGGGCATTTACCAGCGACATACAAAGGCCACGTTACAAAGGGCATTTACCAGCGACATACAAAGGCCACGTTAGAATGGGCATTTATCAACGACATACAAAGGCCACGTTACAAAGGGCATTTACCAGCGACATACAAAGGCCACGTTACAAAGGGCATTTACCAGCGACATACAAAGGCCAAACACGCCTGACTATCACAGGATATACAAATGACTGTCAGGGGCTGGGGACTTGCCGACACCTTTGCGATGTTCTTGTTCAAAAATACGCAACTGGATTTACCACGGGTGAGGGTGAGAGACAGGCAGGAGTCGGGGTCGGTGGAAGGAAGTTTTAGGATTTAGGGCAACTGAACTTAAAAATGGGTATGGGTAAGAGACAGACAGGAGGAGTAGTCTGAGTGAGTGAGATTTTGAGGGTAAGGGAAAGATGGAGGGATAATGATGATGATGACAATAATAATAATAAAAATAATAATAATAATAATAATAATAATAATAAGAATAATAATAATAACAACAGCAGGAATGGGAGAACTTGAGACGAAAGGCGAGAGGTAACAGGTAAAAGGGGAACTGGTAGACGAGGTTGAAAAATACTAAGCAGATATATAGATGAATAATTTTACTTAAATGGAAACATGCTGTGAAAAAAACAAAAAAAAAAGCGTACAAAAGAAAGTAACCAAAGCATATAAAAAAGACGTGGAAGTAATGCAGGTGAATGGGAAGTATACTTGAAATAAATAAATTGGTATAAATGAAAGCAACCATAAACACATTACACACCTTTAAGAAATATTGTTTTAGTGTAGGAAATTATCATGGTCATTATGCTATTACAGGAAGAATAAAAGGGCTAATTTCCCCCACCCCCTTTTGTTCCTCCCCTAATCTACCCCTGAAGGAAAGAGTTCAGGCAGGAAACAGTGTGGGAGTCACAGAAGGTGGGTGATATTAGGAGAGATGAGGGTGCATGGAAGGGAGGATGGCACGGAAGATTAAGGAGATGACGTGAGGGCAGGATGAATGAAAAGAGGGATGAAGGAGAGGAGATACAGGAAACGAGGCTATCAGTGGAAGTTAGGGGAAAGGAGGAGACTTGAAGCACACTGTAACAGGAGGGAGAAAGGCAAAAAAAGTCAGCAGGAGTGGTAATGATGGTGAGGGCGAGGGGAGTGTGAGAGGTGGAGTGGGAAGGACACAGGCTTGCAAACAACCTCCTTTATTCCCTTTAATACCATGACTTCCGTATTTTATTTTTTTGCTATTCACCACACAAAATTACTTAGCTTAAACATTCTCTCCCATGTCGTATTTTATTTATCATTCTTGTTGTCTTCAGAAGATTTTATGCACTTCAGGTACTGTTTGAATTGAAGGGGTTAGATAGAGCCTTCATTAACTTGTTCACCAGTAAGGGACTCTCCTAAACTAAAAAATCATCTGGCAGTTGCAAAAATATACAGTAAATAGAAAAGGACGTCCTCGGATTGAAGGGGTTAAGGGAAACTCGTACTGAGAGGGTTACATATGATCTTAACCCGTTCATTCCCATAACATCTGTATTATTTTTTCCTTCTTGCAACCACCAATGTCAAATTATTCTCGAGTAGTTTTGATAAGAACTTTCGCAATAAAGGAAATATACTGTTAACTAGTCTCTTCAGTACGATGGTGTCCTTATTGTTTTTCTTACTGTCGCTGAGAATATTCAGTTTAAGGTGGACAGCTCTTAGTGTGGGAGAGTGTGATGATAAGGCAAGTTTATGCCAGGAAAAGGTGAGAGTGAGGCAGGGTGCGAGGTAGAGTGAGGATGAGGCAAGGTGTGAGGTAGGGTGAGGGATAGGCAGGGTGTGAGGTAGGGTGTGGGTGAGGTAGGGTGTGGGTGAGGTAGGGTGTGAGGTAGGGTGAGGGTAAGGCAGGGTGTGGGGAAGGGTAAGGGTGAGGTAGGATGTGAGGAAGGGCGAGGGTGAGGCAGGGTGTAAGACAGTGCGAGGGTGAGGCAGGGTGTAAGAGAGGGCGAGGGTGAGGCAGGGTGTGGGTGGAGTGGAGGGTAGGGATCACGACTGTCCTTGGCTGGGAAACTTTATACACACACCCACACTTTATAACACACCTCTAACCTCTATAGGGAAGGGGGAAGTGGGGGCATGGGAAGGTGAGGGGGAGGGGAATAGGATGGAGGAGAGGCTGTAGGGGAAGGAGGGTTGTGGAAGATAAGAAGGAAGAAGGGGAGCTTCTATACAATGGCTTGGGAGGATGGTATGTTAAAGAGAACAGAAAGGGTACTGAACATTAAAACAATTTTCAACATTCTTATCCATCATTGTATCCTGAGACATCACTTATTCCTCTCTCTCTCTCTCTCTCTCTCTCTCTCTCTCCTGAAGTGTGAGCTACCCCGAGTGAGGAGGGGTAGTGGGGGTAAGACAACGAGATAGGGGGAGGGACTGTCTTGGTGGGGAACAAAACTGGAGGTGAGGAGGGAGGGGTGACTGGGACAGGGGACTTAGTAAGAGGATTAGGACTATTAGGAGTGAGAATTTCGAGTGAGTATTTCGAGTTAGAATTTCGAGGGATTAGGATAAATGAATATGAGTGTTGCGCATTTTTCGCACGCCACTCTTGTGATAGTTCTCTCGCTTTGTGCTTTTTACTCTTTATTTATTTTACTTATCTTTTTGTTCCTAGTCACCTCATATTTAATCAAGATAATATAGTGTTGGTGGTAGTGGAGTGAGGGAGTGGAAGGGGATGAAGAGGCAAAGAGTACAAAGACACAACACTCTTCCCAGTTCCGTCTAAAGAAAATTTACACCTGACGAAAGACAATGAAAACTCCAGCTCTACAAGAGCGTGTTTCAAATGATTCGATTTTTCCCCTATATATTCGTCAAACTTTGGGAAGATACCTGTGTGTCTGTCTGTCTGTATATTTAAAAGTGAGGCAGATGGTCGTGTAGAAAATGAAACACCTCCTGCCAAGCTGGGGGAGAGAGAGGTGAAGAATTTACCGGTGAAAGATATGACATGGGGAGAAGAGTGAGTGAGAGGGAGAGAGGGAGATGTGGGGAGATAGCTGCCTGGAGACTCTTTTGTCATGGAGATCTCCTATGAAGGGAGTTGCCTGGAGGGAGAACAGCCTCAGTGGAAAAGAAATATTGAAGAGAATGTAGAGAATCTGGGCAGGAGTGGAGAATATGAAAAAAAAAAAAAATCGTGGAGAATGCGTAGGGTTTGACAGACGTGGAGGAGAGAGAGAGAGAGAGAGAGAGAGAGAGAGAGAGAGAGAGAGAGAGAGTCGAGAACTAAAAAAAAAAAAAAGAGAGAGAGAGAGAGAAAATCACGTAGAGTTTGGGCAGACGAAGAACGTATGAGAGGGAAAATGGATGCCCTATACTGAGAGGAGCTGGAAATTATGTGCAGAAAAAAAAAAATGAAAGAAATATAACAAACGTCCGTGGCTGCAAAGAACGGTGAGGAAAGGAGGCGGAATGGAAGTAATAATGAGGAAAAGGAGGAAGACTGGTTGATGAAGGGAAGGAAAGATGAGAAGACGAAGGAAGGGGCGGTGGAAAGGAGGTGGAATGGAAGTAATACAGTGGAAGAGGAAGAAGAATGGCTGGTGGAGGGAAGGAATGATGAGAAGGGGAATGAAGGGGAGAAGGAAAGGAGGTGGAATGGAAGTAATACAGTGGAAGAGGAAGAAGAATGGCTGGTGGCGGGAATGAAAGATGAGAAGGGGAAGGGAGGGGTAGAGGAAGGGAGGTGGAATGGAAGTAATGATGAGGAATGGGAGGAAGACTGGTTGGTGGAGGGAAGGAAATATGAGAAGGGCACGGGATGGGCAGAGGATGGGGGAGCAATATATCAGTCTGTCTAGATACTGTCTGGGGACTACACGAACCAAAGTGAGGGTGGAAGGTAAGGGGCGACGATCACACGCTATGTTACCAAGACAAAGTTACGTAAATACATATAGGCTACTGTACAGACCTTACGCCCCCAACAAGGTATTCTGTGGTTAACATTAACTACATGCTGAGTTACGAGGATAGGGTTACACAGATATACAGACTATACAGACCTTATACTCACAACGGGTGATCTGGGTTTAATATTAATAAAAAATATATATATTCTTCAGACACCAAGGTATGAGAAAAGGAAATCAAGGTCTCTCTCTCTCTCTCTCTCTCTCTCTCTCTCTCTGCTAAATGCTGGTTAGAAGTGAAGATTACAAATTAGATAAATGGTGTAATTAGAGAGAGAGAGAGAGAGAGAGAGAGGTGGGGGGGTGGGGGTGACCAGGTGGAGCCACGCAATCCCCTCGTTTATCCTGCCCCACTACTACCAGGCACTACAGGTATTATGTAATATGAGGGTGGGGGTGGGGGATGGCCCAGGGGAGGGAGAGAAGAGGGGTGGAGGGAGAAGGGGCCAGAGGATGAAAGAGGAGCTTCCCTACTTAAAAAATAATAATGATGGAAATATAATAATAATAATAATAATAATCTATCTATCTATCTATAGCCCGACGCCCTAATCCCGCAAAGGGTGGCCGCAGACAAAACGCCTCCAAGTCACTCTGTCGCCCACCAATTGACTGCCCTCCCCCCAACTCACCCCCCCCTCCCTCATATACCTCTCAACTCCATCCCTCCACCTCATCCTCGGTCTACCCCTCCCTCTCCCTCCCTCCACCTCACCTACATACACCCTCTTAGTCAGTCTTTCATTCTCCATTCTCTCCACATGTCCAAACCACCTCAGTGTATTTCTCCTAATCTTTTCAACCACATCCACATCTACCCCACAACGTTCCTTCACTTCTTCATTCGTCAACCTGTCCCTCCACGTCACTGCACATGCTCCTCTCAAGTAACTCATTTCCACAGCAATAACAATTATGATAATGATAATGATAATAATAATAATAATAATAATAAATATATAACTAAATATATAAATAAAACCCCTTTACTGAGTGTGACCACGAATCTTAAATATCAAACGATATCGCGTTATCACAAACATCCCTTACCCAAACTTGTGCAAATTTTCTTCGCCCCGGGTTATCAGTACCTGCCAAACCCACCCCGCCACCCCCGTACATCCTGCAGAGAAAATATTTGCTGTAGAAACTTTAATCCTGCCGAAAAAATTATGTTGTAAAAAACTTTAATCCCAAGGAGGGTAAAAAGCAAAAATATGCAGAGTAATTTTGTTGACTGGGTTGTTGGACGTGATTGTGCTGTTGTATGAGGTGGTGTGGGGGACGGGCAGGGGAGGGAGCAGGGGGATATGAGAGAGGTGATGAAGCAGGAGCAGAAGTAGGGGATGAAGGTGACGTGAAGGACAGGGGCAGGGGAGGCGAGGGAGCAGGGGACATGAAAAAGGTAATGAAGCAAGAGCAGAAGCAGGGGAAGATCGAGGAATCAGGGGGAAGGAAACGAAGGGGGTAGTAAGAAAGAATGAAGAGTAAGGAATAAGACAATAAAAGAGTTAGAAAGATGCATGAATGGATGGTTGGTTAGGAGAGGAAAAGAAGTCTCAAAAGATGACGGAGGAAAATGAGATGTTAAGAGCGTTAATGTAATGGGATAATGCTCACGTAACCTATTTCCTCCATGCTGAAAGAGATGACTAAACAGGGCATGAGAAGGTGACAGTATTCATGGTGTGGAAGTCCTCTCCTGCCTGTATACATTCATATGGGTCAGTGTGTCAGTATCCCAGGTCAGTCAGGGGTTACAGCGGTACAATCACTAATGGCCACCTACATCCACCACGTCATCCACAGTTTTACTTTACTCAATTTTATCACGGTTTTGCTCTCAACATAGTCACATTTCATATTCTCCCCTCTCCTCCCCAAGTCCATCATGTTTTCGTCAATGAGGGCACGGGAAACTATGTATTTAACCCCTGTCTGTCTGTCTGTTTGTCTGTCTGTCTATCTGTGGGTTTATGTACATCGCTACCCTACACCACAGTGCAGTTTTTCCCATTAATGTTTGCTCAACCATTTCTGTCTCTATATTATTATTTAACTTCAAGCTTTTGACTAGAACAGATACCGTATTATTTTGGCGTCATTTCTGCAAACAGTACAACAGTATCTCTATTCTCTTTATTCAGGTGTCATATACTTTATTGCTTCATAGTACAGGTGTGTTATTAAAGAGCAGCATCCGGTGTTGCTAATTAACGCACAAGTATTCATCAGTGGGCGTCATTAACCGAGATTACTGACACGCACCCTCTAATTTTTACATTGCTAGCGGCTTCAGTGAACGTGTCTTTATATATATTTATATTTATTTATATTTAGCAACCTGGTACAATGAGTGACTGCATAAATCAATGTGAAGTATGAAAGCACGTAGGCCACTGTTGGTCCACCATACATCACATTACATCACATCACACCACAACGCACCATATCGCAGGGATCCCTAATGGAAAATGGTAAAACTGACTGAGCAATGGACGTGACGGATGAAGGGTGTGAATGGTTCAGCAAATTTCAATAGACCAACCCTGTGTCACGCCATTACATGGGAAGTCAATGGTGTACATAGTTTTTTTTTTTTTTTAATCAGAAGGATGGCACGGTATAAATGTGTGAATGAAGGCAGAATTCGGCACACACACACACACACACACTAGACTGTTATTACCGGGTCGTAAAGGGTCACGCAGGTCAGTGGGTGTCACCAGGTGTGCTGTTTATCCCTACAGGTTAATGAAGGCAAGTAAGGAGGCATCGGAGGGACAGGTAATGACGCCAACGATCATATACAAGCACAAAGGGGAGGCTATCGTGAGGACATTGAGTTTAGGGTGTATGGGTGTATGAGAGTGTGTGTAGGGTGTTGCAAAGTACTGAATAAGTGATATGTATTAACTGTAAGGCATGGATGTGTGTGTATGCATGAGAGAGAGAGAGAGAGAGAGAGAGAGAGAGAGAGAGAGAGAGAGAGAGAGAGAGAGAGAGAGAGAGAGAAACATGCACTGCACAACAACCACAGAAAATCAATTACCGTATATTAAAATAGTTTATGTAATCTCCCTTACTATTCATATTTACACAATCCCTACAGAAACAGTATATCTCTTGCAGTATACTGTATATTAATCTGTGAACAAGTATACTGTAGACAGATCCAACAGAAACAGCATACATCCCTCCCACACTGTTTATAGTACCAGTCGTACAGAAACAGTATACCAATATGACTGACAGTGTTGTGATGTTTGTAGCTGTATCATGTAACCCCCACAGCATGAGTCTACACAGCGTTTCATGACTTTCCGCCGGTCTGTCTGCCTCAACGGTCACTCTCATCGCTCTCATCTCCCCTCCCGCCTTCTTTCTCTTTGTCCTGCCTCTGCTCATTTTTCCTGCTCCTCTTTGTCTTTGTCTCCCTGGCTTCCCCTGTCATACACTGGCCTCTCTCTCTCTCTCTCTCTCTCTCTCTCTCTCTCTCAACATAGTCACAACATTTCATTTTCTCCCCTCCCTTCCCCAGGCTCACCATGTTTTCGCCCATGAACACACAGGAAACTCTCATTTTATCCCTGTCTGTCTACATGTCTGTCTGCCTGTCTGCCTCAGTGTATAAACAAACCCAGCAGTGGATTATAATTAAATACTGGGGGATGATGCTACTGACCCAGGAGCTAATAAAGTATGTATGTTCCAAGTATAACCACGGAGGCTACAATGTTTTTATCTACCCTACAAATGAGGACACTGGCTTCCATAAAGGCTTTGACAATATGAACCTGAGCTCCTTGTATGACCTGGTATGACGGAAGTATGTGCCTACTGATTCACCTTCTAACAC
Source organism: Coenobita brevimanus (assembly GCF_032717465.1). NCBI lineage: Eukaryota > Metazoa > Arthropoda > Malacostraca > Decapoda > Coenobitidae > Coenobita > Coenobita brevimanus. Next base: position 17,327,049 of record NC_136995.1, read on the forward strand.
ACTTTTCAGTTACAGGAGAAAAAATATCTGACCTCTTTTACTTTCTACTTAAGCAGTTTCACTTAATATTACACTGACTCAATACTCTTGGTCAGAAACAGTCGGTCCAACACAGAACCCAGTCAGCATTAGTCAGCACTACAGTTGGTACAGATTTACTGATGTATTTGATGGTGCAAAACATGATCTCTTTGTTAAGCCCTTTGATGTAGTGTTATGGCATAATGTTTATTAAATACTGTACATGAGTAAATAAATAAACACAGTCTACGGGCACAATAACTGGAAAACAATACGGGAGTCATTAATTTTATCAACAAACAACACTACCCTTCCCTACACACACACACACACACACACACACACACACACACACACACACACACAGCAAGCGCCAAAACTAGCTTAAACCCAACACGAAAACGATAAACTACAAAAAAGAAAATGAATATTCTATGGGGGTGGTGTAGGGGATAACAACAAAGGCTGAGAACTTATGGCAAAACTAATTCCATTTCCCATGCCAAGTGATCCCTCGGGTGGCGCCGAGTTTGATTAAAGTCCACAAGGGAGGAACTCATAAAAAGGTGATGATATTGCACGAGGAGGTGGAGGTGGGGGGACGAGAGGGGGTCCAAAAAGGTAGGGCGGGTGGGGAGGGGAAGTGTGAGAAGGGCGACAAGAAGGGGGGATATGCTGGGTGGTCAGAAAAGGTGGGGTGGGTGAGGAGGGGAATAGTGTGAGAAGGGTGGCGAGGAGAAACAAGCATTAAGTTAGAAGGGAAATGATTTGCAACTGAAAATGGTCAAAGAAACTTACTGGTCATATTGCACTCGTTCAACATGCACAGTACAGATGTTGCCATTCAGGCCTGTGCAAGTCGGCTGATACTGTCTACCTTTACCTATCAATCTGTATTTATTTATACTGGATCTCTTAATTTAAAGGTATCTCCCAGTGCCCTTCGTCTCCTTCATGGCCGTACTAGCTGATTCATTCCATCTGTGACCACTCCACTTTCCCCTCCTATATTCATCACCGTTCTCCTCCTCCACCCCTTTCCCTTGTGGTTTTTATCCAATAATTCTTTTTCCTTTAGGCTACTATATCGGAGGGACTGGCGAGGGAGGGAGAGCCTTTTCCCCTTTCTATCTTTTTCTTACTCATATATACGTTAGAACGTTAAGTATAAGTCTACCCCATCAAACTCATTCCTGCCCTCCACTGAACTGTCCTCCGTTTATCTGTACATTTTATATACTTCTATGTAACTCCCATCTCCCTCTTCCCCCTCCTTTCCCCTTTTTCCTCCTCCTTCTCCTCTCCCCTCCCTCTCACTTCTCCACCTCAGCACACTGCTTATATTCTTGACAAACACACCAATATCCGGAAGTTTCGACCCTCTGCGAACTCGGCACATTCGCCCTCAGGATTATCAAGCTGGCGCAGACCTTGTCAAATTCTCGCCAGATCTTGCCCAATTCAGACAAGTCCGATAAATTCCAACTCCATCAAACTCGGTCCCACTAATTTGCATGCTTCAGGGCCGAGATGGTATGCATGTGAAATCTCCAATAACAACCACAGGCAACAACACAAGTGGCAAATTTTTATCGACCGTATATAAAGCACAGGAAAGACTGTACTTATAAAAGGGACACGAAAATGAAAACGAGAGTGAGTTTACAGTAAAGAGGGAGCAGGCAAAACAAAAACATGTCAGTCACACTTAATAAGCTTCGTAAGCATTATGCACTGAGCAGTAATAAAAATAAATAAATAAATAAATAAATAAAAATACAATGTCACGCAACTTAGTCTATAATTTTGAAACGCAAACAAATTATTTTAACATGCGGTTCACATTTATTTTGCATCCCGTATTTCATCGTTCAAAGTTGTAAATAATACAGTAAAACTTTTCCTTATGCTGTACACAGTAGAAGTACATTTATTTACCCATGACAAATATGACCCACACCCGAACGATAAATAAAAAGACAGCGAACAATGACTTTCGAAATCCAGCATTGAGGTCATGAGAATCCATTTCTCAGAATAATGCGTACGATTTGCATAACTGTTCAAGCAGAGAGTAGGTTGATATTACTGTCCAGAATAGTCATAACACCAATATCGTGCTGTAAATTGCGGTCAGGAATATCGTTCCACTTTTATGACGAACAAATCTGGAACGCTTACACTTCATCTGGAAAAAAATTGGCAAGTTCCGAAGAGCCCATCACTAAGTATCAAAAGTTATTGTTCACTCTGCCGTTATTTATCGTACTGAAGTGGATCTAGTGTGACTCCAGAGCGATCAATGCTGAGCGAATAATTCTGATTTTGTAGGTTCCAGTTCCACTGCATCACTGAAATTATTACTGGGGTTGAATATATGCAGCAATTAGGCTAAGTAATTTTCTGTCACATCCCCGACATGACATAAACACTATTGCTGCTGCCAATACTCGCTCTCTCTCTCTCTCTCTCATCCCACTAAACTCATAAGCCACACGTTGTCAGCAATAAACCCAAGCCTGAGACAAACGACCTTCACAATCAACTATCAGAGCCCTTGAGAGAGAAAGAGAGAGAGAACACACACACACACACACACACACACACACACACACACACACACACACAAATGGTCCATCGCTGCTGAAAACCTGAAAGAGAGAGAGAGAGAGAGAGAGAGAGAGAAGGGGGGGGGATTATTTACCGTACAACTCCAGAGGTATAATGAAAGTCAAGGCGGAAAAAACACCCGTAATAATTTCCTTTCCAGAAGCCACAACAATAGGAGGCTTCACAGGCGAGGTGGAAACTGGGGGGTTTGGATGAAATATATTTTTAATGTTACTCTTCAGCAGCGGGGGAACACTGTATTACTTTCTCTCTCTCTCTCTCTCTCTCTCTCTCTCAGATTTATTTTTCTTTTCAGCAGCGGTGAAACATTGTATTACTTTCCTTCACCCCCCTTCTCTCTCTCTCTCTCTCTCTCTCTCTCTCTCAGATTTATTTTTCTTTTCAGCAGCGGTGGAACATTGTATTACTTTCCTTCACCCCCCCTCCCCCCTCTCTCTCTCTCTCTCTCTCTCGTGTACACCTTCAATCAAAGCTGCTCCTTCACTCCATCCTCTGGACCTCTCTCAGCTCTCCTTCAATACCTATCCAATCACACCCTCCCTCCCTCTCTCTCACCTCTCTCTCCTTCACCTCTCGTTCAATAGCCATCAAATTACTCTCTCTCTCTCTCTCTCTCTCTCTCTCTCTCTCTCTCTCTCTCTCTCTCGTTTCCTCATCAATAGGCATTCCCTTTTCTCCCTTACTATTAACCATCGTTCGCATATTTGTATTTTTCACACTGCTCACTTGTCTGCGTTGTATTATCACAGTTGGTTTGCGTTATTTCACTGCTTAGTAATCCATCGCCCGTATATGTGTCTGTCTTGATACTGTTCACTATTTTCTATCTATTGCCAGGCGCCTTAATCCCGTAAGGGGTGGCCACAAACAAATCGCCTCCATGTCGCCCTGTCCCTCGCCATTTCACTGCCCTGCTCCCGGCTCACACCCTCCTCGCTCATATACTCTATTTTCATGTGAGATAAGCGGCTCATTTACGTTCGCTATAATTCTTCTGTCTTACGTTCGCAATAATTATTCTGTCTTCCATTCTTCTAACTTAACTTAGCGGGCATTTTCGTCATTTTGCAGTCTGTTTCCTGTGGCTCAGTGGCAAAACATGACTATACCTTTGCCGTACATTCTTTCCAAAACATTTCTATAGCACTTCTTCATGACTAGCACTTTATTATAGTTTTAACCTTTTGATCTAGTTCAGCATGCAGGATGGAAATATGACAATTTTACGTCAGAATAAAACGAAGTAATGTCCTGTTTATTGTACACTGAATTCCGCTATATCTGTTTCATACACACATGTTGTATAGTCCTAATTTATTGCTTGCCACATCCCCACATACCTAGCCATCCCCCAACACCCTCAATCATCACTTACTGTATATACACACAGGATACCGTACATACAATATACACATCACTGACATCTTAATATCTCAGTGCTGTAGCATCGAACAACTTGACCTAAAACTACCCCGTCAATCCTTTCACAGGTACTGCGGTTTAACACTTTTGTAATGTACTATGAATAAAGTTAGACGATTCTACTTCGCAAGGGGAAAAAAATAAAAGGTTCAGAAAAAAGTTAAACTGCAGGAGATGGTGCGGAGTGAAAGAAGTGATGAGATGGACGTGAAATACAGCAGGTCTGAAACTGACACTGTACGAGGAAGAATGAAAAAAAAAAAAAAAAATAGAAAATGGCACAATGAAAATAAACAGAATTTCGAAAGATCATGAAAGAATAAGAAGAGAGTTAAAGACAAAAATGGACATGAAATGAGATATTAGGACTTGAATGACTGAAACTAAGAAAACTTATACCTAAAGAAGATTAAGCTGTGTAATGCTGTATGGTAGTGAGACCTGGGCAGTAAGGAAGGGGATATTCGCAGGCTCAAAAGTACAGAAATGACAAGATAACTGCAAGCGGATGTGCAATGCGTCCCTGAGTGCGAGGCCTGGAGGAGCCAAGTTTACGATGGAGAGTTAAGAGGTTGGACGGGACTGGAGAGTATTGGTGTTGTGATGAGAAGAGGTAGTTTGAGATGGTCTGGGCATGTGGAGAGGATGGGAGTGTATTGGTGTTGCCATGAGGAAAGGTAGATTGAGATGGTCTGGGCACGTGGAGAGGATGGGGGATGATAATTGGATGCAGAAGGTGAGAAGCGTTAACGTTAGAGGTAGGGTTGCGAGAGGCAGACCGAAAGAGACCTGGGATGAGGTCACTGATTGTGACCTCAGGAATAAGGGACTGTATTGGGAGACTGACAGAGAACAAGCAGCACAGACAGCCGCAATTAGGTGACCATGGCCGACGCATGCAAGCATGCTGGGTCTTTAAAAAACGAAACGAAACGATAACAGGTAAATTTTGTAGGTCACCCTCAGTCTGTCCTTCTCCCTGCCTACGATCTTTAGTCTTTCAAATGCAAGCCGTCCACAGATCTGGAGATAAAATGAATCTTAATTTATTTCTTTCCTGTCTCACCTATCTTGGAAGGGACGATATTTGCAAACTTCCACCCATGATTCTTTATCTATAATGTAACAAAAAAAAAAAAAAGCACGATGAGGAAGACAGGACCAGAGTAAACGGAAACATGAGAGAGAAAAGAGGAGACAGGAAGCAAAAAAAACAGAGGATGATAAGAAGCAGAGGAAAACAGTAAAGAGGAAGGCAAGAGAGAGGAAGACAGGACACAGGGAAAGACAAGAGGGATAAGAAGATATGAGGCACAGGAAGATACAGAGGAAGACGAAGGTATGAGGCAGAGGAAGACGCGTGAGAAGAGATAAGCTCAGCCAGTGACTTGAGGAGGATCAGTGTGGCGGCGGGAAGGGATTAGATGACACCTGAATGGGATCTGGGTCTCACAAAGGCTGCCTGAGATATATGGCGGCAGCATTACGATACCACACACACACACACACACACACACACACACACACACACACACACACACACACACGGGTGGTGAAGGTTGGGAGTGCTTGGGGATGACTAGGTATGTGGGGATGTGGCAAGGAATAATTACTGTATATTTCCACCACATATAACCTGCTGGCAAGAATTTAAACAACAAGCAGCTTACAGTTCTCAGGCAGGGGTCTTCCCCTATCTATCTATCTATCTATTGCCAGACGCCTCAATCCCGTTTGGGGTGGCCACAAACAAATCGCCTCCAAGTCGCCCTGTCCCCCGCCATTTCACTGCCCTGCTCCCAACGCACACCCTCCTCTCTCATATACCTCTCCACCCCATCCCTCCATCTCATCCTCGGCCTCCCCCTCCCTCTTCCCCCATCCACCTCACTCACATATACTCTCTTCGTCAGTCTTTCACCCTCCATCCTCTCCACATGGCCAAACCACCTCAGTGTGTTCCTCATAACGCTTCCTATCACATCCACATCAACACCACAACGCTCCTTTATATCCCCATTCGTCAGCCTGTCTCTCCATGTGACTCCACAGGCTCCTCTTAAATAACTCATTTCCACTGCTCTCACTCTTGACTTGTGTCCTTCCAACAACGTCCAAGCTTCACTTCCGTACGTTAGAGTTGGTATCACAATACTGTCATGTAGTATCTTTTTCACTTCCATGCTCACTTCCCTGTTTCTTATCACTGCTTTCAAAGAACCAGCAACCTTTCTTCCCTGCTGTACCCTTTCAAGCACTTCACCCTCCAAACCTCCATCCTTACTCATCACACTACCCAAGTACTTAAACGTACTCACATTTTCCAATTCCTCACCATCCAACCTCGCTGTACATTCACTGACTTCACCTCTCTCAAAGACCATCACTTTACTGGGTCTTCCTCACTTGAATAAAATCGTATTAAAATAGCCGTGATAAAATACCTAACTGATATAACAGTCTACGAAGTGTTAATGGTGGCGGGTGAGAGTGTAGTGGAAAACGCTACACAAACACACCTCAGCACTTACTTTTCCCTTCACCGACGCAGGCACACATACGAAAATGCTGCTTATAGAACTGGCGAAAGAAACCAAACGCTGTAGACGAGATGATGCTTAAAAAAAAAAAATAATAAAAACAGCGATCCAGCGATGATAATAGGGAATGCCGGAGTATTATGGTGATGAAGGAATGACTAGTGGAAGGAGGGTGACAAAAAGAGGAGAGGAAAGGGAAGGAGGAAGGATGGAGGGATGGTAGAGGACAGGAGGGGAGGGAAGGGATGAGACGGGAGATGGAAGAAAGGATGATGGGAAGGAAGGAGAGAGGAGGGTGAGATGGGAAGGGAGAGTGATGGTAAACTTTTGAAACATGTCCACCTGGGAATTTTGCCAGGGGAGAAGATAAGAAGAGAGCGGAAAGGAGGAGGAAACATAGGGGAAAGGGGGGGAGGGAGGCGGAGAGAAGGGGATGGGGACAAGTGTGGAGAAGAGTTTAGGTTTCATGACTTATCCGGCTGACGTTTGGCCATTGTGTGTTTTATCTCAATTGAAATAAAGCCATTTAAGTTCTTGCCGTCAACCACACTGTCCTTCCATCACATTACATCACTGTGTTGTCGTCCTCTGCCCCACATCTCACCACACCACATCATTAACCTTCATTTCACCAACAACAGTGGGAAATAAAAGGCTTGCACCAGAAATTACTCGACCGCCAATTACCACCAACTAAGCCACTATGGAAACAAAGGCTGATTGACGTGATCCTTCCCCTCCCTCCCCCTCACCCCTAAGGACACCTACCAAACGTATGATTACAGTAAGTACTGACAAACTTACTTGGTCCAAGTTCTGATTTTCACTTCTACATTTTGAAGTACGGTATGCCGTAATTTAGCTTCACTGATATACCTGATGTTAAATAATAAAGTTTTGGAACCATTTTTTAGTATGAGATAGTCTTCAGGGCGAAGTCAGTGTGGTAACGTGATCCCTTTAAACTAGGCAGACAGGATTTAACCTACCTTGATTTGGTATTTTCTTTTACATGAAATATTAACATGAAATACGTATTTAAAATGGTAAAAAGCAGCTTCGTACCCAGATGGCATACGATACACTAGCATGATTACATTATACATTCTTTTGATGACTCCTATGATATCTACATGCGGTAACATCTATTTATACGCATATATATAAGAGTAAATAACGTTGGTGCACACGCTGTTAAGTCTGACTCGCACAAAGAACAATTTTTTCAGCAAAGTGCACAATCTAATTAACCATCACTGTGTGTCGCAGTCATGAAAGGCGAGAGAATGGGGTTGGGGAGGGTACATGAGGGAGGATGGTGGGTGTGATGAGGGGATATAACCCCCCCCCCACAAAGGCTAAAACACTAAGCTAATTGACACACACACACACACACACACACACACACACACACACACACACACACACACACACACTTTTATCCCTCTGCTATCGCTGTTTCAGTCACTATTCTTCTGAACTGTCTACTCGCAACCCTTCTCCCATTCTTTATACACTGTTTACCGTCTGCCCTTACTGAATACAAAAAAATGTAAAGTGGAGATCTGTTGCCTACTGAATAAAAAGATTTCGTTCTTCTGCAACTTAACAATCCTCAGTAGAACACTCAGAAAAGACCTACACCTCACTCATTCTAATAATTTCCCTTCCCTTTTCTTCTTCCTTTAACTTGAAGGTCTTGTACCCCATCCTTCCTCCATCTTCCTGTTCCATCACCTTTCTCCCTAACTTTTCTTTCACTGTTTTCTCCGTCCTCCTTCCTCCCCCGACTCTTCCCCCCTTCCCTCTCCCCACCACATAGGCATCTCAGAGCCCCATCCCTTAATTACCAGATTCAAAGGATTACCAACTCGTATTTTTTGTTACTATGGGATTACACTGAGGTTTCTGACAGTGTGAGTGAGTTACTGTACATGTCGTCTCTCTCTCTCTCTCTCTCTCTCTCTCTCTCTCTCTCTCTCTCTCTACTGCCGTCCTTGTCTTATTCTCCCCATCCATTTCTCACTTTCTCCCTCCCTCTTTCTCCATCTTCACTCACCCCTGTACTAAGCTCACACACACACACACACACACACACACACACACACACACACACACACACACACACACACACACACACACACCTCCCACTGTCAGAAAGACTGTCTTCCCACCACTTCCCTCTCACATAACCTGAGTCGGGCCTGATATTAAGCGTTTAATTCTGTAACATCTCCCTACCCTCCCTCTTTCTCAATTTTCCCTTTGACCCATGGTTTTCCTCGTCCTTCATTCTGTTTATTTACTACTCTGTTCTTTGCGGTCTGTGTATAGATCTGTGTGTTTACCTGTCTAATAATCAATGTATATACTGTCTTCCTACCAATCGCTATACACATCCAATACCTCATTTGTCCTTATAATCCCTCCCTCTCTTCTTTCTTAATAAGGCCGCTTTCCCCTTCACCTCCCTCCTCATCCGGGATTTCCTTCTATATTTGGCTCTTCGTCTTTCGTTGCCTCCGGCCCCTCATGCAACTTCTCTTCAGCTCACTCTTTCCCCACCTTTCCTTCTTGTCTTTGTCGCTATCCTGATATCTGTCGCCCCCCTTCTCTTGTTATAGTCTTTTCCACTTTTTTTTTTTTTCACTCTTTTCCGGCTTCCCTCTATTAAATATTCCCCTCTTCTCTTCCCTCACTGTTCCCCTACATATCCCTCACGTTCCCTCAATGTTTCACTCGTTCTTTCGTCCAATTTTCATTTTTCGTCCTCTTTAGCCTCCTAGATCATCCCTCCCCTTCCTTCCCCCACTTATCTTGTCTGATCCCCTTCCCCCCCGCTTACACCCCTACACCTATACCAACCCTCTTCTCTTCTGAAACTGTCATCACTTCCCTCTGCCTTTCTTTTCCTTCGCTGTCTCCTGTCTTGTAATACTCCTTGCTGTTCTCCCCTCCATTTCGTCCATTATTATTTTATTTTCGTCAGCTCCACATTATCCCCATCCCAACCCTCCCCCTTTAATCACCCCACACTAATCCCTCCCCCTCTCCCCCTCCTTCAACCACCCAACACTCCCGCTCCCTCCCCTCTCCAGCATGGGGAGGGGAGGGAGACAGTGCCCTTCATCACTAATAATCCAATTAAGTTTCTTTCGTCTCACCTGCCTGTTTTACCCCTACCTGTCCCTGACCTGTGTGGGGGGAGCAGGAAGGGAGGAGTACGGAGGTGGGAAATCGGAGAGAGAAAAGGGTAGGAGAAAGAATGTGGTGGAAGGGAGAGGTAGGGAGAGAACGATAGAAGAAAGAGGGCTCTTGGTATGAGGAAAAAGTGTGTGTGTGTGTGTGTGTGTGTGTGTGTGTGTGTGTGTGTGTGTGTGTGTGTGTGTGTGTGTGTGTGTGTGTGTGTGTGTAAACCTTTGTCAGACTTAGGAGACAAGCAAAAGGGGAAGGGAAGGGAAGGAAAATAAAATGAAATGAATGGAAAGCAAGGGAAGGGAAGGGAAGGGAAGGGAAGGGAAGGGAAGGGAAGGGAAGGGAAGGGAACGGAAAGGAAAGGAAAGGAAAGGAAAGGAAAGGAAAGAAAGGAAAGGAAAGGAAAGGAAAGGAAAGAAAGGAAAGGAAAGGAAAGGAAGGGATGGGAGGGGAAGGGAAGGGAGGTAGGGCTGGAAAGCAAAGTTGAAAGGAGAAGAAAAACCAAAACAGGGCGAGAAGAGAAAGAGAAAGAAGCAAAAAGGAGAGTGAAAAAAAGGAAAAATTACGTGGGTGAAGGAGGGATGATGAAAAAAAAAAAAAAAATGGGAGGAAAGATGGTGCAGGAAGTATGGGAAAAAAAGAAACGAGAGAGAGAGAGAGAGAGAGAGAGAGAGAGAGAGAAATGGAAGGGAATAAATGAGGGGATGGGGAGGTAAACTGGGGTCTCCATCACCTCATTATAGTAGTACAGATTACAAGGACTCTCTCTCTCTCTCTCTCTTTCCTACTGAAATGAAATGAAAATGGCCTTACAACCTTCACGTACATACACTCGAAAAAATACGCACAAATCAATACACATCTTCATAACCACACACACACACACAGACACACACACACACACACACACACACACACACACACACACACACACATGCTTGTTAACCTATGCTGCCTTTCAATACTCAAGTCTGAAGTACACTATAATGACCGGTGTAGTGAGGGAGGGAGTGGGGGAGGGGGCTGAATGGGGGCAGGGTGTGGTGTGGTTTGTACTTGATTTATTTTGTAAGGACCCTAGCCATTATACCATTCCCATCCCCCACCATACCTTCCATAACGCAGGGAAATAATTGACACGGTAGTTAAGTTTTCTTCAGTAAAGTTGGAGTACAGTAACATTGCTTAACAGTTAGGTTTGGTTTGGTTAGGGTAGGTTTAGTTTGGTTTGGTATAGGTAAGCTTGGTTATGTTAGGTTAAAACACACACACACACACACACACACACACACACACACACACACACACACACACACACACACACACACACACACACACACACAGAGGGTTAACAGCAAATAACAGTTACCAATAAAAAAAAAGTTTTGTAAGGGTCCTGGTGACAGACTAGTTAATATTTCAGCATCGTATCTCAAAACGTCCACAACAACCACACAACGACATAAACCAAACCACAGGCAAGTAAAGAGAACGAAAATAAACCACGCTTTGGTGTGTTTGCAGGCATGGTGTTTGAAGACGACGGATGGACAGAGAGAGAAGAAAAACATGGGAGGGAGGGAGTAGCAACAAATAATATCAACTTAAACGGCTATGGATGGGAGGTAAGACGGCGGGGGAGGGGGAGGGACAAGAGCTAAAACTGTCCAAATCTTTGTGCGAGTGTGTGGATGATAAAATCTTAAGTTAAAGCCAGACGGACCCAGACTGGTGCTATCGGCCACAGGTTACCTTCTTTTATCTTCCTAACACACTGCCTCTCGGTGCTGTGAACTATTTCTTACTGTTGGTGGATGTTACTTCTTTGCTCTTTATCCTCCAGCAGCCACAGTGAATCTCAAGATACATGTAGTGTGGGATTTAACGCACGCTGTCTCAACCATCATGCAATCCCCATTTTCACCACAAAAGAGGCTCAGCAAGTCAAAGATGGATGGGTACGTGGGAGCAATGAAGCGATGGCGTGGTCTACATCACCACGTTAACCATGAAAGAGGCTTAGTAAATTAAAAATATGAGGGTGAGTACAATGCAGTTATGGTGTAGCAAACGTCACTATTTTCGCCACAAAAGATGCTTGTCAGTCAAAGATAAGAGGGTATGTGTGTGTAGTGTAGTGATGGTGCTGTCAGTGTCATCATTTTCATCACAAAGTTTTGAAGCTTAGTAAATCACAGATAAAGGGTATGTGTGTGTATAATACAGTGATGTATAGTCAGCGTCACCAACACAGATATTAGCACTTACCAGTTTAACACAGCTCCTTCACCCACTGGTCAAGGGTCACCCAGTCAGACAGACGTGCTGGACACATCATGCGATGGTGGTCAACACTCTGAAACAAACACGATTCTGCTGAGGACAAGCTTTTATGACACGTAAAATAATGACACTTAAATCACCATCGACCTCTGCCACAGTGGCTATTAATATCCTGTAGAAGAGTTGCGGTGCTAAAAAAGGTAACTCACTGATCGTCACCACCAGGGCAGCAGGCTGAGTAATTACCTGGATATGAAGGAAAGGTGGAGGTATTTCAGAACACGTTAAAAAGGAGATGCATGATACTATTTCCATAAGCGCAAAACACACACACACACACACACACACACACACACACACACACACACACACACACACATTCCACCAGCACATCACACCCACAGCGTCTGTGTCACATACTTGTGGCTTTAGGGTTGAATTCATTTGCATACGTTAACAACAGCAAGTGAAGCCGCGGGGGAGACAGAAAAAATACGGTCGGAATAAATACGACATGTAAGGCAAGATAAACATATTGAGAGCATAAGTAAAACAGATAAGGCAAGATAACGTATATATATACGGTAAACATACATCAGTGAGATAAGGCAACGCACCCGCTTAAACTCCATTAGATGAAGCTGATACACATAAAACTTCATTAAAAACGCCTAGTGCAATCCAGCTGAGTATATTCCAGTGATTCTGAACAGTTCATTAACAGTAAAATCAGGAGAAGAAATAACAGAACCCGATAAAAGAAAAAAAAATTAAAGCAAGAACCAATACTAAACCAGGCAGTGTGATACGTTACGTAGGTGTGGACAAAATACACGACATTAATGTGCTGTAATTTATGGTGAGCCAAGAGGTGTACGTAAGAGATAAGACTGGGACAATAGCTTCACACAAAAAATGCACCAACACTTGCACCAACACTGCTACACCAACACTTGCACCAACACTGCTACACCAACACTTGCACCAACACTGCTACACCAACACTTGCACCAACACTGCTACACCAACACTTGCACCAACACTGCTACACCAACACTTGCACCAACACTTCTACACCAGCATTTGCACCAACACGGCTACACCAACACTTGCACCAACACTGCTATATACACCAACACTTGCACCAACACTGCCACACCAACACTTGCATCAACACTGCTACACCAACACTTGCATCAACACTGCTACACAACACTTGCATCAACACTGCTACACAACACTTGCACCAACACTGCTACACCAACACTTGCACCAACACTGCTACACCAACACTTGCACCAACACTTCTACACCAACACTTGCACCAACACGGCTACACCAACACTTGCACCAACACTGCTATATACACCAACACTTGCACCAACACTGCCACACCAACACTTGCATCAACACTGCTACACCAACACTTGCATCAACACTGCTACACAACACTTGCATCAACACTGCTACACAACACTTGCATCAACACTGCTACACCAACTCTTGCATCAACACTGCTACACCAACACTTGCACCAACACTGCTATATACACCAACACTTGCATCAACACTGCTACACAACACTTGCATCAACACTGCTACACCAACTCTTGCATCAACACTGCTATATACACCAACACTTGCATCAACACTGCTACACCAATACTTGCATCAACACTGCTACACCAACACTTGCATCAACACTGCTACACCAACACTTGCATCAACATTGCTACACCAACACTGCTACACCAACACTTGCATCAACACTGCTACACCAACACTTGCATCAACACTGCTACACCAACACTTGCACCAACACTGCTACACCAACACTGCTACACCAACACTTGCATCAACACTGCTACACCAACACTTGCACCAACACTGCTACACCAACACTTGCATCAACACTGCTACATCAACACCTGCACCAACACTGCTACACTACACTTGCACCAACACTACTACACCAACACCTGCACCAACACTGCTACACCAACACTTGCACCAACACTACTACACCAACACCGCCACACCAACACTGCTACACTAACACTTGCACCAACACTACTACACCAACACCTGCACCAACACTGCTACACTAACACTTGCACCAACACCGCTACACCAACACCGCCACACCAACACTGCTACACCAACGAAGTGGAGGTGTTGCCTGGGGTAGTGGCGGCGGCCGCGGTGGTGATGGTAGTTCATTAGTGGTGTGGGGGTTGAGTGGCCTGGTGTGTCCTCCACGGGACATTTACGGGCCCGGGTCTGCCTGTCTGAGTGTCTGGGAGCTTGGGAAGGCAGGGATGGGGGGGGGGGGGGTGGGGGTTGCTATGGGTGAAGACGCAGTGGCTAGGGCAGGTGGCACCAGCAGGTGGTATGGTGACTGTGGGTGAGGGCGTGGGGGTCGGGGTTAGCTATGAGGGAGGACGCAGTGGGTGGGTTATATAGGATAAGCAGGTGGTGTGGCAAATGTGGGTGGGGGTGTGGGGTGTGGGGGGTTGCTATGGGGTAAGAATGCAGTGGATGGGTTGGGCGGGGTTAGAATGTGGTGCAGTAACTAATAAAGATAATTGTAATGTATATCCATATCGTTGGTCGCTTCATCTTAAATCTTTCACTACCAGACGTGCTTATATACAGCTCAGTAAAACCGTGTGGCAGGGCCAAGGTGAAAACTGTCATAATACCGAATGGGTTGACTGGGGTTCCTTTCAGTTCCTACGCTTACAAACTAAGAAACAGATGGGTGAGATTATTCACGGTCGGAACTATTCTCACGGTCAGAATTATGGTCACGGATTATTATTTACACAGAAATATACACCTCTCAAATGCAAGACTTAACCGTTATTTCCAGTCCTTCATGTATGCAGCAGGTCAGTTTTGTAACTATCTTCCTCTGTCTGTATCTCCTACTGCCTATAACCTCCAGTCTTTTAAACGCAGTGTGTCCAGGCATCTCGAAATGAAAGGATCTTGGATTTGGTTCTCTATTGATTTTTTTTTTTTCTTGGATGGAACAATCTTGTGGGCTTCTGACCTCCGGTTCCTTCTTCCTTGCATTAAAAAAAAATCTTTATCTATTCTTTCATCTTCCTCACTCTCACATTCATTTTACCTTTCCGGATACTCTACCATTTCACCTTCCCTCCCCTTTTCATTTCCTCCTCTCTTCCGTCCTCTCCGTTTCAATTTCCCCGTTTCTCTCACATTTCTTTCCCCCCCCCCTCTCTCTCTCTACCTGCCTGCCTGCCACTCTACCCATCAAGCCAACCTTGCAGCATCTTACTTACCAATCTTGTATCTGTCCACCGATCTGCCAATCTTCTCACTTCTCTACAATAAACATTCACACGAATATCCACCTGGCTACCTACCTGCCAATCAACTAATCAGTTCATCCTTGCAGCCTCTCATACATTACCTGCCTACCTAACTACCTACCTTTCTACTAACAACTACCACCAACTTTCCTTTCTTACCTGTCTATCCACCTTACCTTCCACCCACACATCTACCTGTTATCCACTTACCATCTTACCTACCTACCTACCTACCTACATACATACCTAGGAACCCAACAGCCAGCCTCCGTACTTACCTATCAGTAGATCTACTTTACCTCCTCCTCCTCAGCCAGTGATTATTCAGTATCCTGACCCTCTGCGTATCTGATTAACACCATACCCACCTACCTTCCTCCCTCCCCACCCACTTACCACCACCATACACATCTTAAAGAATCTCTCTCTCTCTCTCTCTCTCTCTCTCTCTCTCTCTCTCTCTCTCTCTCAACCTAAATGTCTATCTATCTACGGCACCAGTATAATCTATCTGTAGTACTGGAAAGGGACACATTCACGCCGTGGCACCAAACCTGTCACCTCCTTCGTCCACCTATACAGATGTCCCCAAACTCCCTCGCAATCTCAGAAAGGAGTATGGTGGGCTGAAGAGAAGGGCAGCCTCGTCTTGCAGCCATTACTATCAGATAAGCTTGGAGCCACAACAACAACAACAACAACAACAAGGCCATTTATATATAGACCTACTGTATCTCTCCATTATTCTTTCTCTCCATTCATATATGTACTGTCAAACGGCGTACACACACACACACACACACACACACACACACACACACACACACACACACACACACACACACACACACAACGTACTTCGCTATTTTCACTCTAAAAATTTTCAGTTCATCCAAGTGTGTGACAGATGGTACAATTAAAATGAAATACGAAAAGTCTCTCTGAGCAACACATGTATTTAATTTTTCACCGCTTGTGTGTTCTGTTTTTATTTATTTATTTATTTTTTGTTGTTGTTGTTCCTGGTTCACGTGTTAATCTGGTGTGGTTTATTATTCCTTCTGATCCATTCCCACAATAAATTTCCCTCGCGGCTGGATCGAAAAAAAAAAAGGGTTCAGGGATGATGGTCTCAGCTCTAATATATTGTTTTAATTTCGCAAGCACCTACAATCGTCAAAAGAAAATACATAACCTACGGAACACTTTCTGTATCTTGGCCCATTATGGTGTTAGGAATAAGGTGGTGGTGGTGGTGGTGGTGGTGGTGGTGGTGGTGGTGGTGGTGGTGGTGGTGGTGGCGGTGGCGGCGGTGATGGCGGTGGTGGTAGTGGTGGTGATTGATGATGATGATGATGATGATGTGCGTACCCCTCTCAACACAATATGTCTACGCCTCATTCTCTCTCTCCCAGTACACCATCTTCATCATCATCATTAACTCAAACTCTTTTTCTCCCACAAAGACAGTATGACATAGGGTTCAAAGAAAAAGAGAAAACCATGAGAGAGAGAGAGAGAGAGAGGAAGACGTAATTAACAGCAACAGCATGAACAATGATACGGGCCACACATTCATTCACTCACAATTCACGACCCTGGAATCCTCACTTCTCACTGGCATAACTTTCCATAAATATCCGATTTATAATAACTATTTTATAATGTGCATTCGTTATCACGTTCAAAAGGAGCTGTCAGACTCTAGTTATAGGCTCCCCTGTAACTCTCATCTCTCTCTCTCTCTCTCTCTCTCTCTCTCTCTCACACACACACACACAAACTTTTCACACGTTTTCTCCTTTTATATATTCAAATAAGTACTGAGTATTACATTTTATTAGTTAATATACCGGTAATTACTTCCAGAGGAGGCTTCCTGTCCTACCGCTCTTCATATCTCTTGACGGCATCCCACAGTGACACTCTCTCTCTCTCTCTCTCTCTCTCTCTCTCTCTCTCTCTCTCTCTCTCGTCTCGTATATTCATTCTCCCTCTTCCCACACATGTCTTTCCCATTCCCTCCACATTTTCCACAAAAATCTATTCCTTTCCATATTTCACATCACTTTTCCTCCTCTTCCCTAGTCCAGCTTGAATTTAATTTTTCCCTCAATCCTTCCCATCACTAACCACTCCATTTTCTTCCACCTTACAAATAAGCCTCTGTGCTGCCTTAATGCCTTCCATCCCAGTATTCCTCCCTCCCTCCCTGTCCCTCCATCCTCTTCCATCCCCATAAAGCTCCTGGATGTACCTTTTCCTCTTCCTCCATATAGCTTTTACACGCTGCATCCCCTTCCAGGCTTCCAGCTTCCTTAGACTCACGCAAAGCTTCTTATAAAATCCCCTAAGGAATTGACAAACATCCTTCCAACCTTCTTCGTATATTTTTAACGTAGAGGGAAGAGTGGGCAGCAATTCCCTGTGTGACACGGCTGGAGTCATCAGTACAGGGAAAATTAAAAAATGGGGGACTTGTTTAATATGTAAGTGGCAGGGAATGAACAGAACAAGCTGAGGGAAGGCTGAGGAAATGGAGGGGGGAACAGGGAAAGGAGGGTAAATAAGGTTGAAGAATAAATGGGGGGCATGTTTAATATGTAAGTGGCAGGGAATGAACAGATAAGGCTGAGGGGAGGCCGAGGAAATGGAGGAGGGAATAAGGAAAGGAGGGTAATTATGGTTAGATTGTGAAAACCTGACAAGACTGAGTGAAGGGATCATTATGTAATGGAATGCCTGTATTAATGTCTATATCCTTCCTTGTCCACTAATGAGAAGATCATATATCACTGAAACTGTAGGGCGTTATCTTTTCGTCAATTATTAAGTCACACACAGACGATAAAGTTAGTGTTATTTCCCTGTCATGAGAAAAACATTATAGACGAAAAGAAGTGAAGAGTGGGAAATAATAGGAAGGGAAAGTTGGTGCCTTAGATGATGAGTACAACAAACGAATATATATGGAAGAGTGAAAAAAAGTTTATAAAGAAATAAGGAGGGTGGACGATGACAAAGAGAAAACGTAAGAAAAGATGAAGAGTAAGGGAGAGATCATCGTCATCATCATCATTATCATCATCATCATCATCATCATCGGGAAACAGGAATACGCAAAACAAATAAAGACCAAGCTGAGGTAATACGCAAGCAGAAAGGCATTAAGGATAAAGTGTGAGTGTGCAGTCGAATAAAAAGCGTGTCATTAAGGCAACAGAGAGGCAGGGGTGAGGCAGGATGTTAGTCAGGCACACACATATTCAGGCACGGCAGGCAGGTAGGCATGCACACTTGCAAGAAAGGTAGGTACGTATTCAAACAAGGAAACACAGATGCCTTCACACAAATGCCATCACATCAGTTACACGTATAATTATCTACGCTGTTATCATCATAGTTGTTATAATTCCCTCAGTGAACACCAATTATAAAAAGATCATAAACACCAACACACACATTCTCCTCAGTCACAACCACTTTCCCCTTGCTCTCAATATCACAACATTCATCTCATTCCCTTACCTACCACAATTTTCCGTCTGTAAGAAGGGCCAGTGTCAAAAAATAAGTTTTAAGTTAGGCTCATTAAACACCATTTAAAGTGACGAAGTTATCAGAGAGAAGTTCCAGTCTCTGCACCACATGGGAAGGCTTTGATCTGTATACAACTTATAAACATACTATCAAAACTTAGATTTATAGAGGGGTATAGCATCTACTTTTGCGTGTTATGATTCTTGCACTTCAACGGAGAATCGTCCCACCTCCCTTCCTTAATATTCATCATACTGTTGTCACTTATCTATGCTAACACATCATCATTCTTATCTATATCCCCACCAACATTCTTATCACAATCACCATCCAAATCTGTAACTCTACCGCCACAATGAGCATCGAAATCCTTAGTCACCAAAAATATTATACCAACATACACAACTTCCATATCACCACCATCACCTATAACCACATTTTACCACATCATCACCTCTTTCTACCACTACCACCACCACCATCACCACCACATTTTCCTCTCCGAGGGTAAATAAAACTGTTTGAGGAGTCAGCTTGGGTGTGCCAAGCCTCTCCTTTCCTACCTCTCACCTCTCCTGTTCCCTCTTTTTCCTCTCCTACCCAACATCATCACCATCTCACTGATCCCTTCCTCTTTCTTCTTTCACTCCATCTAGTATCTTTTCCCTCATCACTCCCTATAACTCCCTCCCCTTCTCTCTACCTCTCTCAAATTAATGTCATCTTCCTGTCTTTCATTCCTTTCTCTTTCCTTCTTTCTCTCTCCACCCAGCTCGATCATCATCTGCCTCCTCCTCACTACATCTCATCATTTCTTCTTCCATCTCCCCCTGTCGACCAATTATCATCATTCCTTTCTTTCCTCTTCTCATCTCCTCTCTCCCCCTCTATACCAACCATCAGCTCCACACTTCCTCTCATTCCTTCCTCTTTCCCTTTCCTTTTCATTCACTTTATAATTACCTATACCATTCTCATCCTTTCCTCCTCCAATCTTTCCACCCATCATAATCATCATCCTTCCCCCTCCCCCTCTCACTCCCTCATCTCCCCCTTCCTCACTTCTCTTCAGTTCCTGACTCCCTGATATATGGTAAGATATGGAGAATTCTGTGTGTTATGTACATCAGTTTGTGTGAGGTATTCGATGGCTCAGATTTATTTCCTGTTGCTTTCCTTTGGCGAATTTCAGTTTTGAGACGTATGCATTTATCATATTTATTTCTGATCTTTTTTCTTTTGTGTACATGTGAGGTTTTTATCATAACACTGTAATCTTCGGCACAACTCTCCTTCTCACGGCAAAACAACATTACGCCTGCAATTCATTCTTCCCAAGTTCCGTCATCCCATTCGCTCGGTAACATAAAATCATTCTATCCTCCCTCTCACTCCCCCATCCCTCCTTTTTTAACCTTACCCACAGATCTGTACAACAACAAAAAAAAAAAAGAAAAAAAAACTTTCAGGTGTAAGTATATGGGGCTAAACATAAAATGACAAAAAAAAAGTCAATTTCGAGTGACTGTCAAAAAAATATGATAAGCTCAATGAAAAAATAATATTATATACTCATCGTCAGTAGATACATTGATTTTTTTTTTTTTTTTTTTTTTTGAGAGAGAGAGAGAGAGAGAGAGAGAGAGAGAGAGAGAGAGAATGTGACTGATAGGAAAGTTTGGAGAAAAAGTCCCTATTGAATATTCTGAAATCATCGAGGGAAGAAAAATATTCTGATTCAATTTCTCGCTCTGAGGTCTAAGTCAGTCAGCCGAAGGGGGGGGGGAAGGGGGAGGGGGTAAAGTGGAATGGGAGAAGGAAGGAAAGAAAATACGAGGTGAAAAAAGCATTGAAGCAAAATAATACGGAAGGAGGAAATAGGGAGCTAGGAATAAAGACAAAAGGTATGGAAAGATAACAGGATAATTGCAAACAAACACACACACACACACACACACACACACACACACACACACACACACACACACACACACACACACACACACACACACGTTTATCATGTAAGCTCCTAAAGGTCATGGTAAGCGTTCCATTATTATTCTCGGAGCTAAAACTTTACCCGTTTCCTACTCACTGGTCAAGAGAGGATACAAGGAGGACAGAGCTGAAGGAAGTAAAGAAATATATGAAGAAAACGGAATAATAAGGAGGAAAAAAAGATGAGCTGAGAAACAGAATATGAACCAGTCTATCAACCTACTATCTATCTACCTATCTATCAATCAATCAATCAATCAATCTATCTATCTATTTATCTATATATTTAATGAGAGAGGGCAGAGAAGGCTAATGAGAATCCTAAATGATTAAATAAGTTCCTGATGAAACTAACTGTAACTCGACCTCCTGCTTCCTCTTCCCTTAAGCCATCAATACTCCAAGCCCTGGGATAAGATTCACAAATACACTCACGATACATTCTCTGTCGTATGATTTGTCTTACCAGGTACGACAAAGAAAGGCTAGTGGAGAGGCTGCCCATGTCTCTTGTTTCACCTACAGAAAAAAAAAAAAAAATCTTGGCGGCGAGGGAAAAAATTATTATAGGTTGTGTCTGTCTTCTGCATGATGAACAAGGACAGAACACGACGTTCCCATCTCTCTCATTATTCCTGCACAAACAAACTGGTGTTACGACATCGAGTAAATCTATCTATCTATCTATTGCCAGACGCCTTAATCCCGTAAGGGATGGCCACAAACAAATTGCCTCCATGTCGTCCTGTCCTCCGCCATTTCATTGCCCTGCTCCCAGCTCACACGCCTCTCTCTTAATACCTCTCCATTCCATCCCTCCATCTCATCCTTGGCCTCCCCCTCCCTCTCCTCCCCTCCACCTCACTCAAATACACTCTCCTCGTCAGTCTCTCACTCTCCATCCTCTCCACATCGAGTAAATCGTAACTATATCTGAGAACTCCACCCCTGGTCTCCTAGGGTGGGATTAACGACGATATTACGCTGGCTTTCCTGTCGTAACTTGGATGTGTCCTGGCAGACGCTGGACGTTTCTCCTCTTTGTCATTCTGTCCAAAACAAATAACGGCTGCGACAGTTTTTTGTTCTCGTTACCAGGAACTGTTTGTGCCGAGACAACCAAAGACAGGGAAAGATTCTACTCTCATTGTCCATCTTGCACAGACAAATCTAAGTAACGACAGGGAATCCAGCGTAAATACCTGAGAATCCCCCCTCCCCTCCCCTTCCCCTTCTCCCCCTCCCCCGGTTAAAGGCATGGCCACCAACTACATCGGTTCTTGGGTATACCTTATTAACAGGCGATACTCTTGCTAACTTTAACTAGCAGTAGAATTTCCATCCCTCCATCCTGAATGCTGAGTTACAACATGAAATTAACAGGAGAATACAGTGCTAATCACGAAGAAGTTTTATGGAATGGATGCTAAGCCACAATAACGTCAAATTCTGCTACTGAGCCACAGGTAATAGACTGAAAAAGAACTAAAATCTTCTGTTGGTTAAAGTGAATGAACTCTGTGTGTGTGTGTGTGTGTGTGTGTGTGTGTGTGTGTGTGTGTGTGTGTGTGTGTGTGTGTGTGTGTGTGTGTGTGTGTGTGTGTGTGTGTGTGTGTGTGTGTACACTGAGAATCAGGGAACACATCTACCAGCCAATACCCATAGTGAGAGTAAGAAATAAAAAATACTTTCTGCTGGTTCCCCTTTTACATTCCATTTTCCTTTATACCTTAATTTTATCTTCGTTCTTCCTTCTCCACCTCTGTACTTCTTCCACGTACATCACCTTCGTCGTCAACTTTCTCTGATAATTACTAAGCATCTGTCGTGGTCCTACGTTATATGAGAATGGTTTTAATAGTGTCCATTTTCGTTTGTTATTATCACGTTCTCCATTTTTATTTTCCACTGTGTCATCATTTTCCTTTTCCATATCTGGTCTCTCACTTTCTCCCTCCACCTCCTCCTCCCAGTAATTTTCTCTCGTCCTCTTTGTTTTTACTCTT
>NC_136995.1:17355022-17358711 GCF_032717465.1 Coenobita brevimanus
CACTCGAACACAAACCTCATCATCAATCTCTCACTTTATTATCACAGTTTAATTTCAAGGAATCTCTTTTTTTACACAACTTCCTATAAATTTTCTTTAACCCGAAATATACTTTCCATAATAACTGATTATAAAGCCTTTGACTATCTTATTACTGTACTTTAATGTCTTACTTAGGCGTGTCACTCATTCCTCAATGATGTTCATAAATGTTAACTTCTGGCAAACTAACTTTTTTCTTATACTCTCCCATCAGATTTTCCCTCTATCTTACAGCCTCCTATTTTTTCTCTGCCTTCTGCCCTACACACACTGGCTCTACCACCGTCGTGTTGTGTCTCGGTGCCCGCCCTATCCCTCCTCACTCAACCTTTACCCCCAGCCTGACCTTGGCCCTGGGATCCACCACACAAACATTACCTACCCAGAGAAACACATTTTGCGAATCTCTACTCACCCCCAACCCTCCCAGCTCTCTCGTTGGCTCCCTCTCTCTCGTGTCGTCTTTCCAGCTCCTTCTTTTATCACACTGATCTCCTCTCTCTATTCCTTGTATTCTTGTTTGCTCTCCTCTTTTTATCTTTGTATTCTTGCTTGCCCTCCTATTTTTATCCTTGTATTCTTGTTTACTATCATCTTTTTATTCCTTACATTATTTTTTTCTCTTATTCGCTGTATTCTTGTTTGCTCTCCTCTCTTTATTCTTTGTATTCTTGTTTGCTCTCGCCTTTTTTTTCTTACATTTTTATTTGCTCTCCTCTTTTTACTCCTTGTGTTCTTGTTCGAAAGACAACTATCTAAGGACAAACAATCTACAAAGCAGGACGTCGACTGAGTAATTCTTGGCTACTGTTAGACGATTTTATGCAACTGAGGGAAAGGCCTGTAGGACAAAGGGTTATTGAAAGGCCCGATCAGAAACACGTATCTCTATAACATTACTGCCAGTGTTCATTTGCATGGCTAAAATATTTTGCCCTTAGCTGCGATGATGACTCTTCTCTCTTATAACTTTTTCGTATTTTCATCCTCCCCCTTCTCTTACCTCCTCCTCCTCCTCCTCACCTCTTTCTCTTGTCAGTCTGTCTGTATCTTGCCCCTTTCCTCCTCCTCCTCCTCCTCACCTCTCTTTCTCTTGTCAGTCTGTCTCTTGCCCCTCTCCTCCTCCCCCTCACCTCCTCCTCTTGTCGGTCTGTCTGTCTCTTGCCCCTCTCCTCCACCTCCTCTTTCTCTTGTCAGTCTGTCTGTCTCTTGCCCCTCTCCTCCTCCACTTCCTCCTCCTCACCTCTTTCTCTTGTCAGTCTGTCTGTCTCTTGCTCCTCTCCTCCCCCCCTCCTCCTCCACTCTCCTCGCCTCCCTCTTTCAGGCCAGTCAGTCTCTTTTTCTCCCCTCTTCCTCCTCCTCTCTTCCTCCTAACCTCCCTCTCGTCAGTCAGTCTGGTCGTCTCCGCGTGATGGTGAGCGAAACCCAGAGGGAAATGTTCCACCTGATTAACTCCTTCCACAGTGTCTCGTCTCTCGCTCACATTGTCTTGCCTTGGGTCGTATTCACAAATTTTCCCCAGCCTTACTGTGGATAAGACTCTTTTGTTTATATTTTTACCTTTATACCACCAAACACTTCACAACCTAAGCTGACTGAACATTAAAGCGGCAATAAAGACCAAACAAAATAATTCCTGATAATGATAGTAAAGAATTGTTTAATAAATCAGTTAAGTTCCTTCCTGAATACCCATCCTGGTCACTCTCTCAGCAACACTCATTGGTATTCACCTCGTGCGAATGGTGGGATGGGGGGGGAAGGGACAGGGGAGATAGCGGTGATGATTGAAGAATTGGTGAAGATGAGATGGAGGAGGAGGATGGGCAGGACAAATAAGGTAATGGGTGAAGGAATGAAGGAGTGAGGAACGAAACTGTGGAGGAAGAAAATGGGAAGGGAATAAAGAAGGGGAGATCACTAAATAGGTAAAACAAGGAAGAAAATTGGGCTGAGAGGATGGAGAGAGAGAGAGAGAGAGTGTGTGTGTGTGTGTGTGTGTGTGTGTGTGTGTGTGTGTGTGTGTGTGTGTGTGTGTGTGTGTGTGTGTGTGTGTGTGTGTGTGTGTGTGTGTGTGTGTGTGTGTGTGTGTGTGTGTGTGTACGAACTCCACGATAATGGACTGGAGTTTGTGACAAGGAGTTTCTTTGATGAAGTGTTTATGTTTATATGTAATCAGCTTATTCTTTAATGTTTGTATGTTCAGTGTAGGTAATGATGTAACTGTGCATCACCGTGAGTATACAAGCGTAGGTGTACTTTGTCAAATCAGTGTTTATTTGTGTGTTTTATGTGTGGGCCGGGTTAGCTTCTGCTCTCTCTCTCTCTCTCTCTCTCTCTCTCTCTCTCTCTCTCTCTTCGCGTAATAAATTAAGTATCTGCAATGTTGGCTTTCCACTGCAGCCTGTATTTATGGTTTATTCATATACACGCAACGAGCAACCTTGAAAATCGAGAGAAAGGAAGGAAGGAAGCAGAGAAGGAAGAAGGGAAGGAAAGAGGAAAGGATGGATAGGAGAGCCTTCTAAGCCCACGAATAATGCAATAATAACCTCAACAAGCAGGCAATGGCAATATAATTCATGAAGTAAAAAAATAAAAAAGCTTCACCACACATACTGTACAACAGGTACAAAAATTCACCATACGTACAGCAGTTAAAAAAAAAAAAAAAAATCACCACGCATACAACAGGTAAAAAAAAATCACTACACATACAACAGGTAAAAAAAAAAATCACTACACAACAGGTAAAAAAGTTAACCACACATACAACAGGTAAAAAAAATTCACCACACACAACAGGTAAAAAAAATCACCACACATAAAACAGGTAAAAAAAAAACACCACACATACAACAGGTAAAAAAAAATCACCACACATACAACAGGTAAAAAAAAATTCACCACACATACAACAGGTAAAAAAAAAAAATCACCACACATACAACAGGTAAAACAAAAACACATCATCAGTGTATACTCGTGGCTTAAAAAAAAAAAAAAAAAAAAAAAAACAGGTAATAAAAGGGCAGGTGGACATTATAATCAATATCCACATTCAGCCTCATATATCACTACTTCACATACCTTTCATCCCACCCCGCCTCTGTGTGTGTGTGTGTGTGTGTGTGTGTGTGTGTGTGTGTGTGTGTGTGTGTGTGTGTGTGTGTGTGTGTGTGTGTGTGTGTGTGTGTGTGTGTGTGTGTGTGTGTGTGTGTGTGTGTGTGTGTGTGTGTGTGTGTGTGTGTGTGTGTGTGTGTGTGTGTGTGTGTGTGTGTGTGTGTGTGTGTGTGTGTCAGGGTGGTTAGGAAGAAGAGAATACAGTAGGTATGTTCAAGAAAGTACTGCAGGTGAAACACAAAATGGTCTTAGATTTTACATTTACAGATGTTGTCGTTGTTGTTGTTGTTGTTGTTAAAGCTGAGTGTTTTTTGTTGCCTTATTTATATACTCCGGCAATCAAGGTGCGTCCGTGTGTTTCTTTTTGTGTTTAGGTACGAATTTCAGAGCTATGCTAAAGACTTTCACCCAATAAACTGACCAAGATAAAGGTGATGTGGTGGTTCTCTCACACGTTTGAAGCTTCGGGGGAACCACAAGTGTTCTGTATTTGTAGCTTCGTATCATCACTGCTCTCCAGTTTC
>NC_136995.1:17358811-17398811 GCF_032717465.1 Coenobita brevimanus
TGAAGGAAAGTAATACAACATGTTTCACCGCTGCTGAAAGAAACAATAAACACATCTGAGAGAGAGAGAGAGAGAGGGAGAGAGAGAGAGTAATACAATGTTCCACCGCTGCGGGAGAGTAACATTAAAAATATATTTCATCCAAACCCCCCAGTTTCCACGTCGCCTGTGAAGCCTCCTATTGTTGTTGTGGCTTCTGGAAAGGAAATTATTACGGGTGTTTTTTCCGCCTTGACTTTCATTATACCTCTGGAGTTGTACGGTAAATAATCCCTCTCTCTCTCTCTCTCTCTCTCTCTCTCATATTTTTTTTCAGGTTTGTTTTCAGCAATGGTGGACCATTGTGTGTGTGTGTGTGTGTGTGTGTGTGTGTGTGTGTGATAGTTGATTGTGAAGGTCGTTTGTCTTAGGCTTGGGTTTATTGCTGACAACGTGTGGCTTATGGGCTTAGTGGGATGAGAGAGACAGAGAGAGAGAGATGGGGGAAGGATGTATTGGCAGCAGCAAAAGTGTTTGTCATGTCGGAGATATTACAGAAAATTACTTAGCCTAATTTCAGCTTATATTTAACCCCAGTAATAATTTCAATGATGCAATGGAACTGGAACCTACAGAATCAGAATTATTCGCTCAATATTGATCGCTCTGGAGTCACATTAGATCCACTTCAGAACGATAAATAACGGCAGAGTGAACAATAACTTTTGATACTTAGTGATGGGCTCTTTGGAACTTGCCAATTTTTTTCCAGATGAAGTGTAAGCGTTCCAGATTTGTTCGTCATAAATGTAGAACGATATTCCTGACCACAACTTACAGCACGATATTGGTGTTATGACTATTCTGGACAGTAATATCAACCTACTCTCTGCTTGAACAGTTATGCAAATCGTACGCATTATTCTGAGAAATGGATTCTCATGACCTCAATGCTGGATTTCGAAAGTCATTGTTCGCTGTCTTTTTATTTATCGTTCGGGTGTGGGTCATATTTGTCATGGGCAAATAAATGTACTTGTACTGTGTACAGCATAAGGAAAAGTTTTACTGTATTATTTACAACTTTGAACGATGAAATACGGGATGCAAAATAAATGTGAACCGCATGTTAAAATAATTTGTTTGCGTTTCAAAATTATAAACTAAGTTGCGTAACATTGTATTTTTATTCATTTATGTATTTATTTTTATTACTGCTCAGTGCATAATGCTTACGAAGCTTATTAAGTGTGACTGACATGTTTTTGTTTTGCCTGCTCCCTCTTTACTGTAAACTCACTCTCGTTTTCATTTTCGTGTCCCTTTTATAAGTACAGTCTTTCCTGTGCTTTATATACGGTCGATAAAAATTTGCCACTTGTGTTGTTGCCTGTGGTTGTTATTGGAGATTTCACATGCATACCATCTCGGCCCTGAAGCATGCAAATTAGTCGGACCCAAGTTTGCTGGAGTTGGAATTTATCGGACTTGTCTGAATTGGGCAAGATCTGGCGAGAATTTGACAAGTTCTGCGCCAGCTTGATAATCCTGAGGGCGAATGTGCCGAGTTCGTAGAGGGTCGAAACTTCCGGATAATATAAGCAGTGTGCTGAGGTGGAGAGGTGAGGGGGAGGGGAGAGGAGAAGGAGGAGGAAAAAGGGGAAAGGAGGGGGAAGAGGGAGATGGGAGTTACATAGAAGTATATAAAATGTACAGATAAACGGAGGACAGTTCAGTGGAGGGCAGGAATGTGTTTGATGGGGGTAGACTCATACTTAACGTTCTAACGTATATATGAGTAAGAAAAAGATAAAAAGGGGAAAAGGCTTTCCCTCCCTCGCCAGTCCCTCCAATACAGTAGCCGAAAGGAAAAAGAATTACTGGATAAAAACCACAAGGGAAAGGGGTGGAGGAGGAGAACGATGATGAATATAGGAGGGGAAAGTGGAGTGGTCACAGATGGAATGAATCAGTTAGTAGGGCCATGAAGGAGACGAAAGGCACTGGGAGATACCGTTAAACTTAGAGATCCAGTATAAATAAATATAGATTGATTGATAAAGGTAGACAGTATCAGCCGACTTGCACATACATGAAGGGCAACATTTGTACTGTGCATGTTGCAGGAGTGTAATGGACCAGAAAGTTTGTTTAATCATTTTCAGTTGCAAGTCATTTCCCTTCTTTTTTTAATGCCCGTTCCTCCTCTTGTCAGCCTCCTGACACTATTTCCCCTTCCCCCCCTCCACCTTCTCTGACCCCCAGCAATCCCCCCCCCTCTTCTTGTCACCCTGCTCACAGTATTTCCCCTCCCCACTGCCCCCCTTTTCTAACCCCCTCTCGTCCCCCCCCCCACATCCATGCAATATCATCACCTTTTTGTGAGTTCCTCTCTTGTGGACTTTAATCAAACTCGGCGCCACCCGAGGGATCACTTGGCATGGAAAGTGGAATTAGTTTTGCCATAAGTTCTCAGCCTTTGTTGTTATCCCCTACACCACCCCATAGAATATTCATTTTTCTTTTTTGTAGTTTATCGTTTTTGTGTTGAGTTTAAGCTAGTTTTGCCGCTTGCTGTGTGTGTGTGTGTGTGTGTGTGTGTGTGTGTGTGTGTGTGTAGGGAAGGGTAGTGTTGTTTGTTGATAAAATTAATGACTCCCGTATTGTTTTCCAGTTATTGTGCCCCTGGATTGTGTTTATTTATTTACCTATGTACAGTATTTAATAAACATAATGCCATAACACTACATCAAAGGGCTTAACAAAGAGATCATGTTTTGCACCATCAAATACATCAGTAAATCTATACCAACTGTAGTGCTGACTGATGCTGACTGGGTTCTGTGTTGGACCGACTGTTTCTGACCAAGAGTATCGAGTTAGTGTAATATTGAGTGAAACTGCACAGGTAGAAAGTTAATAGAGGTCAGATATTTTTTTCCTGAAGCTGAAAAATGCGTTAGAAGGTGAACCAGTTGGCAGCATACTTCCGTCATACCAGGTCACACAAGGTGCCTAAGGTCCACATTGTCAAAGCCTCTGTGGAAGCCAGTGTCCTTATTTGTAGGGTAGATAGAAACATTGTAGCCTCCGTGGTTATACTTGGAACATACTTTATTAGCTCCTGGGTCAGTAGCATCATCCCTCAGTATTGTATTTAATTATAATCCATTCCTGGGTTTGTTTATACGCTGAGGCAGACAGACAGACAAGTAGACAGGCAGAAAGACACAGACATGTAGACAGACAGGGATAAAATCAGAGTTTCCTGTGTGTTCATGGGCGAAAACATGGTGAACCTGGGGAAGGGAGGGGAGAAACTGAAATGTTGTGACTGTGTTAGAGAGAGAGAGAGAGAGAGAGAGAGAGAGAGGCCAGTGTATGACAGGGGAAGCCAGGGAGACAAAGACAAAGAGGAGCAGGAAAAATGAGCAGAGGCAGGACAAAGAGAAAGAAGGCGGGAGGGGAGATGAGAGAGATGAGAGTGACCGTGGAGGCAGACAGGCAAGCGGAAACTCTTGAAGCGCTGTGTAAACTCATGCTGTGAGGGTTACATGATACAACTACAAACCTCACAACACTGTCAGTCATATTGGTATACTGCTTCTGTACGACTGGTACTATAAACAGTGTGGGAGGTATGTATGCTGTTTCTGTTGGATCTGTCTACAGTATACTTGTTCACAGATTAATATATACTGCCAGAGATATACTGTTTCTGTAGGGATTGTGTAAGTGTGAACAATGAGATAAAACGATTTTAATATACAATAATTGATGTTCTGTGGTTGTTGTACAGTACATATTCTCTCTCTCTCTGTCTGTCTGTCTGTCTCTCTCTCTCTCTCTCTCTCTCTCATGCATACACACATATCCATGCCTTACATTTAATACATATCCTTTATTCAGTATTTTGCTACACCCTATACACACTCATACACCCCAAACTCGAACATCCTCACGATAGCCTCCCCTTGTGCTTGTATATGATCCTTGGCTTCATTACCTGTCCCTCTGATGCCTCCTTACCTGCCTTCATTAACCTGTAGGGATAAACAGCACACCTTGTGACACCCACTAACCTGCGTGACCCTTTACGACCCGGTAATAACAATATAGTGCGTGTGTATATGTGTGTGTGTGTGTGTGTGTGTGTGTGTGTGTGTGCCGAATTTTGCCTTCACACACACATTTATACCGTGCCATCCTTCTGATTAAAAAAAAAAAAATAACCATGTACTCCAGTGACTCCCCATGTAATGGCGTGACACAGGATTTGTCTTGAAATTTGCTGTACCATTCACACCCTTCATCCGTCACTTTCATCGCTCAGTCAGTTTTACCTTTTTCCATTAGGGATCCCTGCGATGTGGTGCGTTGTGGTGTGATGTGATGTAATGTGATGTATGGTGGACCAACACTGGCCTATGTGCTTTCATACTTCAAATTGATTTATGCAGTCACTCATTGTACCAGGTTGCTAAATATAAATAAATATAAATATATATAAAGACACGTTCACTGAAGCCGCTAGCAATGTAAAAATTAGAGGGTGCGTGTCAGTAATCCCGGTTAATGACGCCCACTGATGAATACTTGTGCGTTAATTAGCAACACCGGATGCTGCTCTTTAATAACACACCTGTTCTGTGAAGCAATATAGTATATGACACCTGAATAAAGAGAACAGAGATACTGTTGTCCTGTTTGCAGAAATGACATACCAGAATAGTATCTGTTCTGGTCAAAAGCATAAAGTTAAATAATAATATAGAGACAGAAATGGTTGAGCAAACATTTATGAGAAAAGCTTCAGTGTGGTGTAGGGTATTGATGTATAAACGGACAGATAGACAGGAAGACAGACAGACAGACAGACAAACAGACAGCCTTGTTAAATCTTAGCTTCCCGTGCCTTCATTGACGAAAACATGGTGAACCCAGGGAGGCGAGGGGAGAAAATGAAAGGTGACTATGTTGAGAGCAAAACCGTGATAAAATTGAGTAAAGTAAAACTGTGAATGACGTGGTGGATGTAGGTGGCCATTAGTGATTATACCACTCTGACCCCTGACTGACCTGGGATACTGACACACTGACCCCTATGAATGTATACAGGCAGGAGAGGACTTCCACATCATGAATACTGTCACCTTCTCATGCCCTGTTTAGTCATCTCTTTCAGCATGGAGGAAATAGGTTACGTGAGCATTGTCCCATTACATTAACCCTCTTAACATCTCATTGTCCTCCCTCATCTTTTGAGACTTCTTTTCCCTTCCTAACCAACCATCCATTCATGCATCTTTCTAACTCTTTTATTGTCTTATTCCTTACTCTTCATTCCTTCTTACTACCCCTTCGTTTCCTTCCCCCTGATACCTCGATCTTTCCCTGCTTCTGCTCCTGCTTCATTTCCTTTTTCATGTCCCCCTGCTCCTTCACCTCCCCTGCCCCTGTCCTTCACACCATTTTCTTCTTCTGCTTCTGCTCCTGCTTCATCACCTTTTTCATATCCCCTTGCTCCCTCTCCTCCCCTACCCTCATCCTCCACACCACCTTCTTCTACTTCTGCTCCTGCTTCATCACCTCCCTCATACCCCCTGCTCCCTCCCCTGCCCGTCCCCCACACCACCTCCTACAACAGCACCATCACGTCCAACAACCCAGTCAACAAAATTACTCTGCATATTTTTGCTTTACCAAGATTACCCTGCTTGGGATTAAAGTTTTTTACAACATATATTTTTTCGGCAGGATTAAAGTTTCTACAGCAAATATTTTCTCTGCAGGATGTACGGGGGTGGCGGGCTGGGTTTGGCAGGTACTGATAACCCGGGGCGAAGAAAATTTGCACAAGTTTGGATAAGGGAAAGATAAAGTTGGGATGTTTGTGATAACGCGATGTCGTTTGATATTTAAGATTCGTGGTCAGAAATAGTCAAGGGTTTTATTTATTTATTTATTTGTTTATTTATTTATTATTATTATTATTATTATTATTATTATTATTATTGTCATCATCATTATTACTTTTTTATGATCGTTATTATTATCATTATTATTATTATTATTATTATTATTATTATTATTATTATTATCATTATTACTTTTTTATCATCATTATTATTGTTATTATTATTATTATTATTATTATTATTATTATTATTATATTCCCATTATTTTTATTTTTTTAAGCAGGGAAGCTCCTCCCTCATCCTCTGGCCCCTTCTTCCCCCACCCTTCTCTCCCTCCCCTGGGCCATCCCCCCCACCTTCATATTACACAATACCTGTAGTACCTGGTAGCCTACTGGTGCGGGATAAATGAGGGGATTGCGTGGCGGCACGTGGTCACCCTCTCTCTCTCTCTCTCTCTCTCTCTCTCTCTCGAATTGCATTATTTATCTAATTTGTAATCTTCACTTCTCACCAGCATTTAGCAGCAACTTTCCCCACCCGTAGAGAGAGAGAGAGAGAGAGAGAGAGAGAGAGATAGAGAGAGAGAGAGAGAGAGAGAGAGAGACCTTGGTTTGCTATCCTTTCCCCATACCACGGTGACTGAAGAATATATATTTTTTATTAATATTAAACCCAGAACACCTTCTTGGGAGTTTAAGGCCTGTGCAGTCTGTATATCTGTGTAACTCTATCCTTGTAACTCATCATGTAGGTACCGTAATATTAATCACAGAATACCTTGTTGGGGCGTAAGGTCTGAGCAGTGTGTGTATTTACGTAACTTTGTCTTGGTAACATAGCGTGTGATCATCGCCACTTACCTTCCACCCTCACTTTGGCTCGTGTAGTTCCCAGACAGTATCTAGACTGACTGATATACGAGTATTGCTCCCCCATCCTCAGCCCTTCCCTTCCCCTTCTCATCTTTCCTTCTCTCCACCAGCCAGTCTTCCTCCTCTTGCACCGTATTACTTCCATTCCGCCTTTCCTCTGCCCTTCATCTTTCCTTCCCTCCACCAACCAATCTTCTTCCTTTTCCACCTTTTTACTTCCATTCCACCTCCTTTCCTCACCGTTCTTTTGCAGCCACGGACGTTTGTTATATTCCTTTCCTTTTGTTTCCCCTGCATATAATTTCCAGCTCCTCCATTTTCCCTCTCATACGTTCGTCTGCCCAAACTCTACGTAATTTTCTCATTTCTTTTTATAGATATATATTCTCCTCGACTGTCTCAACTCTCTCTCTCTCTCTCTCTCTCTCTACCCCACGTCTGTCAACCCTACGCATTCTCCACGATTTTTTTTTTTTTCCATATTCTCCACTCCTGCCCAGATTCTCTACATTCTCTTCAATATTTCTTTTCCACTGAGGCTGTTCTCCCTACAGGCAACTCCCTTCATAGGAGGTCTCCATGACAAAAGAGTCTCCAGGCTGCTATCTCTCCACATCTCCCTCTCTCCCTCTCACTCACTCTTCTCCCCATGTCATATCTTTCACCGATAAATTCTTCACCTCTCTCTCTCTCACACAGCTTGGCAGGTGTTCTATTTTCTACACGACCATCTGCCTGGATATTAAATGTACAGACAGACAGACAGGTATCTTCCCAAAGGTTGACGAATATATAGGGGAAAAATCGAACCATTTGAAACACGCACTAGTAGAGATGGGGTTTTCATTGTATTTCGTCAGGTGTAAATTTTCTATAGACGGAACTGGAAAGAGTGTCTTTGATTGTACTCTTTGTCTCTTCATCCCCTCCACTCCCTCACTCCACCACCACCAACACTATATTATCTTGATTAAATATGAGGTGACTAGGAACAAAAAGATAAGTAAAATAAATAAAAGAGTAAAAAGCACAAAGCGAGAGAACTATCACAAGAGTGGCGTGCGAAAAATGCGCAACACTCCTATTCATTTATCATAATCACTCGAAATTATAACTCGAAATTGTCACTCGAAATTCTCACTCCTAATCCTCTTACTCAGTCCCCTGTCCCTCTCATCCCTCCCTCCTCACCTTTAGTTTTTTTTTTATTTTCACCAAGACAGTGCCTCCCCCTACCTCATTGTCTTTCCCCCACTACCCCTCCTCACTCGGGGTAGCTCACACATAAGGAGAGAGAGAGAGAGAGAGAGAGAGAGAGGAATATATGATGTCTCAGGATACAATGATGGATAAGAATGTTGAAAATTGTTTTAATGTTCAGTACCCTTCCTGTCCTCTTTAACATACCATCCTCCCAAGCCATTGTATAGAAGCTCCCCTTCTTCCTTGTTATCTTCCACAACCCTCCTCCCCCTACAGCCTCCCCTCCCCCCTCTTCCCCTGCTCCACACCCTCCCATGCCCCCCACCTCCCCCTCCCCTATAGAGGTTAGAGGTGTGTCATAAAGTGTGGGTGTGTGTATAAAGTTTCCCAGCCAAGGACAGTCGCGATCCCTACCCTCCACTCCACCCACACCCTGTCTTACACCCTGCCTCACCCTCACCCTACCTCACATCCTGCCTCACCCTCACCCTACCTCACACCCTGCTTCACCCTCATCCTACCTCACACCCTGCCTTACCCTTGCCCTCTCTTACGCCCTGCCTCACCCTCGCACTGTCTCACACCCTGCCTCAGTCTCGACCTTTCTTACACCCAGCCTCATTCTCACCATATCTCACGCCCTGCTTCACCCTCACCCTTCCTCACACCCTACCTTACCCTCACCCTTCCTCACACCCTACCTCACCCACACCCTGCCTCACACCCTACCTCACCCTCACCCTACCACACACACTACTTCACCCTCACCCTACCTCACACCTTGCCATTCCCTCACCCTACCTCACACCTTGCCTCACCCTTACTCTACCTCCCACCCTACCTCACTCTAACACTGCTCACTCTCACCTTTTCCTATCATCACCCTACCTTATCTTCACTCTCTCCCACACTGAAAGATGTCCACCTTAAACTGAATATTCATGGCGACAGTAAGAAAAACTATAAGGACGCCATCGTACTGAAGAGACTAGTTGACAGTATATTCCCTTTATTACGAGAGGTCTTATCAAAACTACTCGAGAATAATTTGACGGTGGTGGTTGCAGGAAGAAAAAAATAATACAGATGTTATGGGAATGAACGGGTTAAGATTATTTGTAACCCTCTCAGTACGAGTTTCCCTTAGCCCCTTCAATCTGAGGACGTCCTTTTCTATTTACTGTATATTTTTGCCACTACCAGATGATTTTTTTTTCCTTAGTTTGAGTCCCTT
This sequence comes from Coenobita brevimanus, assembly GCF_032717465.1. NCBI lineage: Eukaryota > Metazoa > Arthropoda > Malacostraca > Decapoda > Coenobitidae > Coenobita > Coenobita brevimanus. The sequence continues at coordinate 17,368,021 of NC_136995.1, forward strand.
ACTGGAGAACAAGTTAATAAAGGCTCTGTCTAACCCATCCAGTTCAAACATTCTACCCTGAAGTGCATAAAATCTTCTGAAGGCAGTAAGAATGATAAATAAAATACGACATGGGAGAGAATGTTTAAGCTAAGTAAAATTGTGTGGTGAATAGCAAAAAATAAAACAGGGAAGTCATGGTATTGATACTAAAGGGAATACAGGAGGTTGTTTGCAAGCCTGTGTCCTTCCCACTCCACCTCCCACACTCCCCTCGCCCTCACCATCATTACCACTCCTGCTGACTTTTTTCCCTTTCTCCCTCCTGTTACAGTGTGCTTCAAGTCTCCTCCTTTCCCCTCACTTCCACTGATAGCCTCGTTTCCTGTATCTCCTCTCCTTCATCCCTCTTTTCATTCATCCTCCCCTCACGTCATCTCCTTAATCTTCCGTGCCAGCCTCCCTTCCATGCACCCTCATCTCTCCTAATATCACCCACCTTCTGTGACTCCCACACTGTTTCCTGCCTGAACTCTTTCCTTCAGGGGTAGATTAGGGGAGGAAGAAAAGGGGGTGGGGGAAATTAGCCCTTTTATTCTTCCTGTAATAGCATAATGACCATGATAATTTCCTACACTAAAACAATATTTCTTAAGGGTGGGTAATGTGTTTATGGTTGCTTTCATTTATACCAATTTATTTATTTCAAGGATACTTCCCATTCACCTGCATTACTTCCACGTCTTTTTTATATGCTTTGGTTACTTTCTTTTGTACGCCTTTTTTTGTTTTTTCACAGCATGTTTCCATTTAAGTAAAATTATTCATCTATATATCTCCTTAGTGTTTTTCAACCTCGTCTACCAGTTCCCCTTTTACCTGTTACCTCTCGCCTTTCGTCTCAAGTTCTCCCATACCTGCTGTTATTATTATTATTTTTATTATTATTATTATTATTATTATTATTATTATTATTATTATCATTATCCCTCCATCTTTCCCTTACCCTCAAAATCTCTCACTCAGACTACTCCTCCTGTCTGTCTCTTACCCATACCCATTTTTAAGTTCAGTTGCCCTAAATTCTAAAATTTCCTTCCACCGACCCCGACTCCTGCCTGTCTCTCACAAGATGACTTGTGCTCTGCTGTTGACTGAATTTTGCGACGTGGCTCGTGTGCTGACTACACGAAATGCTGACACCTGTGCTATGATGAAAGCTAAAGGTGACTTGTGCTTTGCTGCTGAATGACTTTTGCAACGTTGCGTGCTGGCTGCCTATATCTTTTGCAACTATATATTACATGACCGTCAACACTCGGTGGATTACACACACCGTGTCAGTTTCACTAGTAAGTCCGTACCCAGCATTCATCTGAGTCAGCAGTCTTAACCACAATATCCCAGCTCGATCCAACTAACTCCCTCCTTCCCCCACCGCCTCCGTCCCTCCTCCGACTGTGACAGATGAGACAAATGAGGTGCGGATCACACAACTTCCTCACACTCCATCTCTTTCCAACCATGGCCCAACAAAACTTACGCCTTCACTTGGTTTCTCTCTCTCTCACTCTGCCCCTTTCGACTTTTTCCATCACTCTTTGTCTGTTTAGTTTCCCCTCATTGACACCAACGTGGTATTATTTGATACAGACTGGACCAGAAGTTAGGACACTGAAAACTTGTGTTGATACTTCTGGTGTGTTCTGGCTTTTGCCCCACTCTGTATAACACTTTAGTTCTTTTATTTCCCTCATTGTTTTTATTTCCCCATCCTCAGTTCTTGGTGTCCTTCCTTTCACATTCTTGTCACTGCTGAATGCTTCACTATACTCAATTTCTAACTTCCTTTATCTTCACACACACACACACACACACACACACACACACACACACACACACACACACACACACACACACACACACACACACACACACACACACACACACACACACACACACACACACACACACACACACACACAGAGAGAGAGAGAGAGAGAGAGGGAGAGAGACCCTTTGATGTGGCCCGGTTGAATAGGTATGCATATTGTGCTTATGACTGATAATTTTAAAGGATAGAAGATAATTATAACCGACGAGAAACGATTAATAATTCCTTTATTTTTTAATTAGAAAGGGTAAGATAGGAGGAGGGGAAGAAGGAGCGGGAAAGAGAGAAGATGCCTGAGGCGAAAATAAATAAGGAGAGAAGATGCCTTAGACGAAAGCAAATAAGGAGAGAAAATGCCTTAGACGAAAGTAAATAAGGAGAGACGATGCCTTAGACGAAAGTAAATAACTCTCTCTAATGGATGAAAACTGTGGAGAATCTCTCAGTATGTAAAAAAAAAAAAAATCAGCCCGGTTGAACACGAATTCCTTCTTATATCCGCCAGGTTTGAGAATTTTGGGGCTAATATGGAGTTTCGAAAATATTCCATCCATCAGATCCATTAACATGACTCAGCATATTCTACTTTTTGTTTTCTAGTCAGTTGAAAATTAGTTCTGAATTGATGCGGAATTGCTAAAAAAAAATAAATATATTCATTTTTTTCCTTCACTTTAAATTGAAAAGAAAATACTACTTAATATATATTTTTCCTGATGCCAAAGGAAAAAAAAAAAAAGGATTCAGTGCAGGAAAGTTGCACAGTCGTCCATTTCAAAGAACATCAATTAAGTAAGAGCCAGAACGAAGAGCCATTCATTTTGAGATGCCTGAACACATTAAGCTTGAAGAAATAGATGTCGTTTGCCCTACCTTTATAATAAAAGATTTCGTTAATATATGCCGGCCAGCGTATGTGAGGTGGAATTACACAGGTCAGTTTCAGAAAGGAGGGGGGGCAATTTTAAGATGTGAAGGGTAAAAAGAGGACAATATAAATGGTAAAGAAATAAATGAGATATGTAATAATTAGAGGGACATGGGCGAGGAACAGGGAAGTGAGCTTAGGAGTCATAATATACAAAAGATCTGAACAAATTTACCAATAAGCATATCTCCACAGCAATCAGTTATTATTATTACGGTATATCTTATTTTTGACATGAATATTTACCATAGTTTTGTTGTGAGGTGTGTAGGAACTGTAAGAATGAAGGAAATATAAAAACAAGTAATCATACACGAGGCTAAAAAAAAAAAAAAAAATTGCACAAGTAAATACTCACCCTGATCTGTCCCTCCCTCATTTCCAGCCACAGCAAGATGTTGGGATGATGTACAGGTGTCAGACAAGATTGGATCTGGGAAATTAATTGTGTCCACCCGGCCTAGCACACCTGTTGAACCACACCTGAAGAGAGGGGAGCAGGGCAGGGCAGGGCAGGACAGGACAGGACAGGACAGGACAGGACAGGACATAACAGGGCAGAGCAAGACGGGACAGGACAGGACAGGACAGGGCGGGACAGGACAGGACATGAAGGTGTTGGGAAGCGGGTCAGGTTACGATGATAGACAGAGGGAAGGTGAGAATGTACAAAGGAAAAACAAACAGCGTCATATTGGTCCTTTCGAGGCTGTTTGTTCTAAGGAAGGACAAAACTATTCTATAAGCTAGAGACAAGAATATAAAGCAGGAAGATAGTGGCCTTCAGTATCCCCAGCATAAGGGTCACATTGCCACAAGAACAGCTCCAGATCGCAAGTTTGGTTTGCTTCATACCTGTGAGTAATTAGCCAACACTTTGGAAGATGTCACCTCGTCATTATTTCATTGTAACTCCTTCTTGGCCGTGATGCTGAGTTTATCGTCGCTGCTGCCAGACGATTTTACGTAACTTACAAAATAATCTCATAATGAAGGGGTTAGTATCTCCATGAACCCTTTCTGTAGTAATGGAGGAAGGAAGGAGAAAAGAAAGGAAGCGAAAGGAAAAATTATAGCTAGGAAGGGGAGATGGAGTAGAAGAAAAGACAAAAGGAAGGGAATAGAAAAATTATAGTAAGGAAGGGAGGAGGAGGAGAAGAAAAGACGTAAAGAGGAAAAGGAAGAACAGTTACAGCAAGGAAGAAAGAGCAGAGGAAAAAGGATAGGAAGGCAGGGAAAAGAAAAATTATGGCAAGAAAGGAAGAAAGAGCAGAAGGAAAGAGAAAATAGGATAAATTATTTAGGAAGGGGAGTATGGTAGGCTAGGAAGGAATGCTGGGAAAGGGCAGGAGGGTAGTGTTACTCTGAGAATATGTAATGAGGAAGGGAAGGGGAGAGGATCAGCACGGGATATGTGGAGATGTGTAGGTGATGGCGAGGGATTACCGAAGGAAAGAGGAAAGGGGACAGGAAAAGGAAATGGAAGAGAGAAAACTGAAGGTTGATACAAATCCGTATAAAGGAAACATAACCGAAAATGGAGAGTGGAAGGAGAAAATGGACAGATACAGTCATAATACAAAGTTTGAAACAGTGCAGTGTAAGGGATCAGTACTTTTGTGTTTAGTTGCGTAAGAACAAATTCTGCCGTAATCCGTTATTATCTCTTCCCATTCATTGATGCATCTTAATGAACATCAGTGTTCAGCAATGGATGCTTCAGTGTACCCGTTAATTAGTTGAATGTTGCGCTGCAGATAAGTGTATGCGTGGCGAGCCAGTGGATGTGGCGTACTCAGGCGCTGCGTGCCTCCGCCCCATGTATCACACGTACTGATTAAGTTGTAAATCAGTGGTCATTGCCAAGCATGGTCATGTGCATAATTTCTCCCACCCAGTCTACCCACCCGAAGCAAATGTACAGTACGGTGGCGTAATATCATATTATTCATCACGATAAATGGCTAAAGGCAAACCTGGGACGGAGAGAGAGAGAGAGAGAGAGAGAGAGAGAGAACAGTTACTAGAAAATCGTAAAAGAGTAAGCACAGTTTTCGAGACCGCAACCCCGAGATTATCATAATGAGAGGCTGAAGTGGAGGAGGGGCGGGCGAGAGGAGGTGGTCAGGAGGAGAGGTGAAAAGTTGGGGGAGGTGAGGGGACAGGGACGTTCAGGAGGGGGGAGGATTGGAAGTGTGTATAAGGGTAAGAGACAGGGAGGGGATGGATGTGAGGGGCAGCATTGTGAAGGTGATGGTGCAACTTGGTGATAGTGTTGCAACATATGGCGGGATGCAAGCAGGACAGTACAGTGCAATGACATGTTAAATACCTGTGGACGCTGATAAACTCACGCTGGGCAGGTTGGTAGGAGCCAGCCTCATATATAGTCATGGAAAACAAGATGGAGATGGTGTTGGAATGAAAGAGACGTGAAATGGTGAGGATGGAAGGAGAGGCAGAGTAAACAGCGAGAAGAGGGTGAAAGAACCAGGAAGAAAAGGTACCGGTAGTGACTTCTGAAAACGAGAGGTGGAGGACGGTGTTCAAGACGAATTAACAGGTAGACAGGTAAATAAAAGTGTTGATTCAGGAGCACACACACACACACACACACACACACACACACACACACACACACACACACACACACACACACACACACACACACACACACACACACACACACAATCTCTCTCTCTCTCTCTCTCTCTCTCTCTCTCTCTCGAGTTCACCACATTATTACGCCAGCAACACGAAGAATGTTCATTTCTTTTCGTTTCGTTTTTTAAAGGCTCCAACATGCTTGCATACGTCGGTCTTGGTGACCTAATTATACAACAGAAAAGTTCCTCATTCAGTCAATCAATCAATCAATTGCCAGACGCCATAATCCCGTAAGGGGTGGCCATTGACTTTGAGTTATTTGTTCCTCATTCGTAGGTGAGAATAGGCTGACGATGATGATGATGATGATTATGATGATGATGGTGATGATTGTCTTATGAATAACAATGGGTGAGTCATAGTCCACATTCTCTGCCTATCCAGCTATCGCCATGGATTTATATGCCAGGGTAAATTGAAAATGCAAATGTGAAGGCGCCTTATATAATGCTGGTTGGCTGGTAATGTGGCTTTGGTGAGGCTGGTGAAAGGCATTGGGATGGGTAGGCAACTGTGGGATGAGGAAGGAGACTAAGATACCGGTAGGAGTGTGATAAGGAAGTATTGAGGCAAGGGTGAGGTGAGACAAGGTGGGTTGAGCCAGGAGTGAGGTGAGGCATGAGTGCGGTTAGGCAGGGGTGAGGTAATGAGGGTAGGGTGGGGCAGGGATTGAGTAAGGTTTGATAAATGTGAGGTGAAGAGAGAGAGGGGTTAGGCATGTGCACATTCGGTGACTACATTCAATTGAACTATTAATATAATAGTATACCTGGCAGAGGAAAGGACAGGGTAACTGAGGATAATACTTAGGTTCCGTTCGAGTGGCTGTTATGTAATTACGTAAAAATTTTGGTGTGCGTAGGTATGGTCTTAGGTGTGTGTGTGTGTGTGTGTTAGAATAAAGAACATTATTTTTTCCAAACACTGACCTCACTTTTATTGTTGCTGTGGCCCCAGGTTCATATGGACTTAACTCGGTGATGTTGCCCTTGTTTCCTCCACTCCATTGACTTTTGTGGGGATAAGGAGGGAGCTGAGGGACATTTGTATGACTGGACATCAGAACGGAATAGTTACCTGTATAGCACTCGGACAAAATGCAGGTGTCCCTTTCGAGCACCAGAGAATGATAAAGTACGTAGGTAGAGAGGACAGAAAGAAGGAAGAACAGGTAAACAGACAGCGAGGGTAGAAGGGGGAATAGGGAAGAGGGCACGGGAGAGGTAGGGCGTAAAGGAAGGAGGGGGAGGGATGGGCTGGTGATGAAAGAGGGTGGAGAAGGAGGGGAGAGAGAGGTGTTATCGCGTGCACCTCCACCACTAAAGACTTGATAGGTTATTGATTCCATTTTTTAAAGCCTCATATTTGTGACTGAACCAGTGTTTCCCTTCCCGGAGCTTGGCAGAGCGTGGTTTTAAGGGCTTGACCTTTTCAGTTTGTGGCTATTTTAGTAATTTAATGTTAGAAGGAATACAAGAACGACCGTCGAAAAAGTTGCAACCCCAAGTGAAACTGGATTAAATCCTAGGGTATGTTGGTATAAGAGCCAACCCACATGCTGTGCTGACTTGGGTGGGCTAAGGGAGGGACTGGGGGCTTACTTGAAGGACTGAGAGGCACGGCGGGTGGGAGACAGAAAGGGGCTGGGAGCTGACGGGGAGGACCGAGAGATAGGGGGGATAGGGAAATGAATGAAGGAGATGAAAAGGTTTTGCTGAAAAGAATAGCGTAAGTCTGTAATTTTTCATATTTACATCCGACTGTGGACATAAGTTAGGGAACCCGTTCCTTAGATTCAGTAATACCACACACTAATAGAATCCTGAACCCAACGGCAGTAATTTAAGCATTTGACCAGTAATACCCACCATCTTTGTTGTGATATGCTGGGGATATCACATTCAGATTTAGTGTTATGTTATTAGCGGGGCTGTTTCTGTGACGTGTTGGTGGGGCCATATGGAGGAGTAGTGAACATGATGATCCTTGAATTGTTTCCTGCAGCAGCCAGGATGAAATTTACATCACATTGCCTCTAAATCACCACTTCATTACGCACCTTACCACACACTAATTACCACTTCATTACACACCTCACCACACACTACACAGGAAAACAATAATAATACTTTCATTGATAGCTTGAGTATAAATTACCGTAAGGAAATATATAACCACAAGAGCATGCTGGTAATGGATGTTTTGGTGTTGGTGAGCCCTACAGGTGAGTGGCCGGCCCTCTCACCTACTGTACTTACACTCTGGTGACCCACATTGCCAATTAGGGTTTTCATATTAAATTCCCCGCATCACAAAGCAATTACTGAAGCTAATTAATTGCGCACAATTGAAATTTTCCCCTTAATTGGTATATCCGGGTAAATTTATTAATATTTTTTAAGATGAAGAACCAGGGAGGCAGCTGCTGTTCAGTATGTACCGCCAGGGACTAAGATAAATGATAACTCTTGTGCTTTATTGAATCCTCAGCCTCAGTTTGGTCAGAGTGTAGAAGTTCACCATGAGCGTGACGAAAAGCGGGCTAAGATGCCAAAAGAGTGGACGTAGCTTAGGTCCAGTCTGAGGAAGAATATCTGAAGACTTGAGACTTGGAATGAAACGTGGCGAATAAAATATCCAGAAATTCCTCTTTAAGTTTGTAAATATCAAAGGTCATGGTATTTTATTTGTACCTTCCATACTGACGAGCTTCGGGTAATATTACGAAATTTTGCTTCACTTCAGGTGGATGGCATTTTCACATTTTACTTTTGCCACCACCAGACGATTGGATTCAGCTTTGGCAAGACATCTGGTACAGAAGGGATGAGAAAGAAACTGCCTTAACCACTATTGCTACGAGGATCCTGCCATAAACTGAATAAAATTGTCTGATGATAGCAATAAGGCGTACCAGACATCATGGGGATACACCTTGCAACCAGGTACACCCTCCAGTCTAAGGCAGTGCGATCCAATTAACATCATTTATTTCTCCCAGTTGGAAATGTCGCTCCAGATGTGAAGGAAATAATCTGGGTAGAACATAAAGAAGCGTCGTAGAACATAAATAAGTGTCATAGAACATAAAAAAGCGTCACAAAATATAAAGAAGCCTCATAGAACATAAGTGTCATAGAACATAAATAAGCGTTATAGTTAGAACATAAATAAGCGTCATAGTTAGAACATAAGTGTCATAAAACATAAATAAGCGCCATCGAACATAAATAAGCTTCAGGAACATAAATAAGCTTCATAGAATATAAATAAGCTTCATAGAATATAAATAAGCTTTATATAACATAAATAAGCGTCACAGAACACTAATAAGCGTCACAGTTGTCAAGTGGTTACCTTCACTGCCCTGACAGCTTTTAAATTTAGTGCTTACTACCGCCACACGATATATTTTTTGTCCTTATGAATACTTTTTACTCTATTTTTACATACGGTATATTTTTTTTCTAGTCGTCCAGAAAAAAGATACAGGTATACTCGTAGATGCTTAAGCAGTACACATATTTTCCTTGTCTTTTTTTTTTCTTTGCTTTTTAATCCGTACAAGACACCAGTTTCTTATGTTCGGTATATTTAATTAGGAAGAGTGTTCCAGCTGTCAAGGGCCACCTGTCTAAATTTGCCACAGCCTTGGTGATGGGGAGCAGAGTGTCTAGGCGGTGGGGTGGGGAAGGGAGACAGAGAAAAAAGGAAGGAGTCGGAGAGATGAAGAAGGAGAGACAGGGAAGGATGGAAGAATTCGGATTGGTGAAGAGGGAGAGACAGGGAAGAAAAGGAGTCGGAGAGTTGAAGGAGAGACAGGGAAGAAAAGGAGTCGGAGAGGTGAAGAGGGAGAGACAGGGAAGAAAAGGAGTCGGAGAGGTGAAGAGGGTGAGACAGGGAAGAAAAGGAGTCGGAGAGGTGAAGAGGGAGAGACAGGGAAGAAAAGGAGTCGGAGAGTTGAAGGAGAGACAGGGAAGAAAAGGAGTCGGAGAGGTGAAGAGGGAGAGACAGGGAAGAAAAGGAGTCGGAGAGGTGAAGAGGACGAGACAGGGAAGAAAGAAATGGGTCGGAGAGGTGAAGAGGGTGAGACAGGGAAGAAAGGAACGAGTCGGAGGGGTGAAGTGGGAGAGACAGGGAAGAAAGGAAGGATTCGAAGAGATGAAGAGGGAGAGACAGGGAAGAATGGAAGAATTCGGATTGGTGAAGAGGGAGAGACAGGGAAGAAAAGGAGTCGGAGAGGTGAAGAATGAGAGACAGGGAAGAAAAGAAAGATTCGGAGAGGTGAAGAGGACGAGACAGGGACGAAAAGGAGTCGGGGAGGTGAAGAGGACGAGACAGGGAAGAGAGAAAGGAGTCTGAAAGGTGAAGAAGGAGAGAGGGAAGAAAAGAAAGATTCGGAGAGGTAAGAGGGAGAGACAGGGAAGAAATGGAGTCGGAGAGGTGAAGAGGAGGAGACAGGGAAGAAAGAAAGGAGTCGGAGAGGGAAGAAAGGAGGGAGTCGGAGAGGTGAAGAGGGCGAGAGAGAGAGAGAGAGAGAGAGAGAGAGAGAGAGATTGACAGAGAAGGAGAGGTAATGAATGTTGATACTGCTTGTGTTGTTAGGTAATCAACATAATCCATATCTTTGAAAACATGTCTGCTTCGCGTTAGCAGAACACCACACACACGAGACCACAAATAGCCTTCAACACACAAGTCCACCCCACAAATAACCTACAACACACAGTTCCACCCCACAAATAGCCTTCAACACACAGTTCCACCCCACAAATAACCTACAACACACAGTTCCACCCCACAAATAACCTACAACACACAGTTCCACCCCACAAATAACCAGCAGCACACAGTTCCACCCCACAAATAACCTACAACACACAGTTCCATCCCACAAATAACCTACAACACTCAGTTCCACCTCACAAATAACCTGCAGCACACAGTTCTACCCCACAAATAACCTACAACACAGTTCCATCCCACAAATAACCTACAACACACAGTTCTACCCCACAAATAACCTACAACACAGTTCCCTCCCACAAACAACCTACAACACAGTTCCCTCCCACAAACAACCTACAACACAGTTCCCTCCCACAAACAACCTACAACACACAGTTCTACCCCACAAATAACCTACAACACAGTTCCCTCCCACAAACAACCTACAACACAGTTCCCTCCCACAAACAACCTACAACACACAGTTCCACCCTACAAATATCCTACAACACACAAGTCCACCCCACAAATAACCTACAACACACAGTTCCACCCCACAAATAACCTACAACACACAGTTCCATCCCACAAATAATCTACAACACACAGTTCCACCCCACAAATAACCTACAACACACAGTTCCACCCCACAAATAACCTACAACACACAGTTCCACCCCACAAATAACCTACAACACACAGTTCCACCCCACAAATAACCTACAACACACAGTTCCACCCCACAAATAACCTACAACACACAATTCCACCCCACAAATAACCTACAACACACAGTTCCACCCCACAAATAACCTACAACACACAGTTCCACCCCACACAATTTAGGAACGCAGGTAAATTGCCGTGAACACCAAGACATATTGCTTTCCCCTCCATTGCGTGCTTGATATCATTAGCTGCGTTAATGGCCAAATTAGCGGCAGTAAAATCCACGTTGATATGCCGTGTCACGCACCTGTCTGTAAACACACACTGGCTTAGCAGGGAAAGGTAAGGTCAAGTGAGGTTATGAGAGTGGCTACTTTGGAATGCATTGACTTAGTTTCCTCTCTTTTGTCTTTCCATGAAATTATTATTATTATTATTATTTACTTTCCCATATCCAGCGTGTGACTTTTTCTCTCCTTCCGTTTAAATCTTCTCTTTTTATTACATATTTTCTCATTTCCTACATATTATCTTTATTATCTGGCCGTGTATAGATAAACAGTGCCACATTTCAGAGAGAGAGAGAGCCACGGGAGATTTAAAGATTTAGTGTGTGAGAGAAATTTAAAGCTGTTGAGAAATGAGATTAGTTTTACCCCTGACTGATTCTCCTTTAGGCCTACCTCTTCCCTGCCTCCCCTGCCTCACCCTCCCTACCTTTCCCTACCCTGCTTACCTTCTCTGCCACCCTCCTGCCTCACCTCCTGCCTGGCTCCTTTGTCTCGTCTTCAACTTTCTGTGCCTCACGTCTTTCCGCCTTCTCTTTGTCTCACCTTCAAGGCCTCCTCCTGCTTTCTTAGGCTTCTCATTTTTTAAGTCTAATGTATGCACCATATTTTCTGCCCGTCTATCTACAGTGTCTGTATCTGTCTGTCTATCTATATATCTACCTGTCTATATCTATCTATCTATATCTGTGTATGCCTGTCTGTCCATATTTATCAGTCTGTATCCGTTTATCTGTCTATCTATATCTATCAGTCTATCCATCTATCTATCTATCTGTCTGTCTATCTACCTGTATGTATATGTATATCTGTATTTATCAGTGTGTCTGTGTATGTCTCTTCACTGGTGCTGCATCCTGTGAGGGGGTGGCACTAACAAGAACTGATTAGGCTTTTTGTCCCCATTCAGTAACGATCACATCCCACAACACACTACCCTTCAGATAAACCACACACACACACACACACACACACACACACACACACACACACACACACACACACACACACACACACACACACACACACACACACACACCTTTCTTTTGGTGTACTCACAGCTTTTCTTTCAGCCTCCACACTCTCATACACTTTCACACTTTCTCACACACTTTCACACTTTCTCATACACTCATACACTTTCTCATACACTCATACACTTTCACATACACTCATACACTTTCACACTTTCTCATACACTCATACACTTTCACATTTTCACATACACTCATACATTTTCACACTTTCTCATACACTCATACACTTTCTCATACACTTTCACACTTTCACATACACTCATACACTTTCACACTTTCTCATACACTCATACACTTTCACACTTTCTCATACACTTTCACACTTTCTCATACACTCTCATACACTTTCACACTTTCTCATACACTCATTTTCACACTTTCTCATACAGTCTCATACACTTTCACATACACTCATACACTTTCACACTTTCACATACACTCATACACTTTCTCATACACTCACACTTTCTCATACACTCATACACTTTCACATTTTCTCATGCACTCTCATACACTTTCACATTTTCTCATGCACTCTCATACACTTTCGCACTTTCACATACACTTTCACACTTTCACATACACTCTCATACACTTTCACACTTTCACACACTTTCACACTCTCATACACTTTCACACTTTCTCATACTCTCACACTTTCACACATTCTCATTCACTTTCATACTTTCTCATGCACTCGTACACTTTCACACTTTCTCATACACTCTCATACACTTTCACATTTTCTCATACAGTATCATACACTTTCACACTTTCTCATACACTCATACACTTTCACACTTTCTCATACACTCATACACTTTCACACCTTCTCATACACTCATACAGTTTCACACTTTCTCATACAGTTTCACACTTTCTCATACACTCATACAGTTTCACACTTTCTCATACAGTTTCACACTTTCTCATACACTCATACAGTTTCACACTTTCTCATACACCCATACAGTTTCACACTTTCTCATACACTCATACAGTTTCACACTTTCTCATACAGTTTCACACTTTCTCATACACTCATACAGTTTCCCACTTTCTCATACACTTTCACACTTTCTCATACAGTTTCACACTTTCTCATACACTCATACAGTTTCCCACTTTCTCATACAGTTTCACACTTTCTCATACACTCATACAGTTTCACACTTTCTCATACACTCATACACTTTCACACTTTCTCATACAGTTTCACACTTTCTCATACACTCATACAGTTTCACACTTTCTCATACACTCATACACTTTCACACTTTCTCATACACTTTCACACTTTCTCATACACTCATACACTTTCACACTTTCTCATACACTTTCACACTTTCTCTATTTTCATTGGTTCACGCAGCTGCTGTAAAATATAAAGTAAACAGTATGAGGGAAGGCTGCTTGGATTGGTGGGGGAAGGGTGTATTTTCGTCACAGTCGCCATGGGTAAACTCTGGGATTATGCCAACAGAAATGGTAGCATCCAATTCCTTGTTACTTCCTTCAAGGCGTAGGGGCCCGAGGCTAGGCTACTGTATGGTAATCCAGAACTTAGCTTTGGACTTAGCTTTGTGACTTTGCTTTGTGACATGGACGTGACTTAGCTTTGTGACTTAGTTTTGTGACTTGGCTTTGTGACTTGGCTTTGTGACTTGTACGTGATTTACCTCTGTGACTTAGCTTTGTGACAGTTTTGTGACTTAGCTTTGACAAGAGTTACATACCTTACCTTAAACAGAGTAAAGGGAAGTGTATAATATGCGAAATAATAAGTTAATATGTATATATTATTTCCCATACACGAAATAACCGTCCTTTTTTTTTTTTTTTTTTTTTTTTTTTTAGCAATGTTAAAAGAATAGAATATCTCTCCTTTTTTATATATTTTTCACTTTAACCATTTTCTTTGTATCTTTTTTTTCTGTGTTTAATTTTGTACGTGATTTTTCTTTTTCCATATATCATCACCTTCACCTTTTTTCTCTACCTCCCTCCCTCTACAGTTCCATCCCCTCTCCCCACAAAAAAACAAAAATAAATTGAAATAAATAAAATATGCAGGTGTAATTAAAGCCGTCCATTATTCATGCCGCTAAAACTGCCAAACCCTACAAATTCCAGGATCATTAAATTTGCCGGAAAAAAATATAATGTGAAAATTTGGAGTTGGCTGGCGGTGTGTGTGTGTGTGTGTGTGTGTGTGTGTGTGTGTGTGTGTGTGTGTGTGTGTGTGTGTGTGTGTGTGTGTGTGTGGTATGACACGCATACAGAATACATTATGCCGCAGCCACGTTATCTCCGTTATCAGCGCTGCCCCATCATAGATAATCACCTTCCATTAACCCTTTATCAAATCAGCTGGTGTCGGGGTGTAGTGAGATGAGGGAAGGGTGGGGGGGGGGTATTGGAATTATTAGTTTATCAGTCACGTTATATTTGGAAGCCGTGAGAGTGAATATTCAGCACAGTGATTTATTAATATGCACTATTGATTCAGGATGGTGAAATACTCTAATGTTGTTATGTTATTGGTATTTGTATTTCCCGTCAACGCTGTTTGTGTTGATAGTATTACCTTCTGATATTACTTGACTGTTTCCTATGCCAGAGTAATTTGTTAATGTCATTGTGCTTTAAGAACATAAGAACATAAGAAGAGAGGATAACTGCAGTAGGCCGGTTGGCCCATGCTAGGCAGCTCCTAGAAGAGTAACTGAACTACTAGAATGAGATAAGGATAGCAAAGAAGAAAGCTCTCCCCCGCCCTCCAAACCCTCCAGCCGAAGCCGGCAGGAAAAAGTCAGAAAGAACACCACGCCGTATAGAAAAACTGGCGTGGACATTTTACAGGAAAGTGTGAAAGGAGAATAGAGACTATCATAGTGTAACCTGAAAAGAAAATTTATTTTTGAATTAGTATTGGTTATAATATTTTCTTTATTCTATATCCACCCCTTATTTGTCATATGCTTATCTAGCCTATGCTTGAAACTCTCAATGGAAGAGGCAGCAACTACTTTACTAGGTAGCTTATTCCATTCGTCTACTACTCTATTACCAAACCAATTTCTACCGATTTCCTTTCTGAAACGGAATTTTTCTAGTTTGAAACCATTATTTCTAGTTCTATCCTGTATGCTCACTTTAAGTACCTTGCTAATATCTCCCTTATTTATACCATTCATCCACTTAAAAACCTCAATTAAGTCTCCCCTTACTCTACGCCTCTCTAGCGAATGCAGACTTAGTCTTTTCAGTCTGTCTTCATATGACATGTTCCGGACGTCATGTATCATTTTAGTCATTCTTCTCTGTACATTTTCTAACGAATTAATATCCATTCTATAGTAAGGACACCAAAATTGTACTGCGTAGTCTAAATGTGGCCTTACTAATGCTAGATAAAGTTTCAGTATTACTTTAGATGATCTATTGCTCACGCTTCTCGAAATAAATCCTAGGACCCTATTTGCTTTATTTCTCGCATTAATGCACTCTTGCCTAGGTTTAAGGTCGTTACTAATCATAACTCCTAGATCTCTCTCGCATTCCGATTTGCTAATTTCTTTGTTATCTAAGCTGTATTTAGTATCTCCAATGGTCTTGCCTACGTTAAGTACTTTACATTTTTCAACGTTAAATTCCATTTGCCAAGTTTTAGACCATTTGGACAATGTATCGAGGTCTTTTTGTAAGTAATGGCAATCGTCAGTCGAGTTAATGATACGCCCTATTTTTGTATCGTCGGCAAATTTGCTGATTCTGCTATTGACTCCTAAGTCTAGATCATTTATATATATGATAAATAATAAAGGACCGAGTACTGAACCCTGTGGTACACCGCTACAGTAGTTACTAATCCGCAGTCCGACTTATTTCCATTTATTAATACTCTCTGCTTTCGTCCTTTCAGCCATGATTCTATCCATTTTAAGATATCGCCGTCTATACCGTGTGCTCGAACCTTTCTAACTAACCTTTCGTGTGGGACTCTATCAAAAGCTTTACTAAAGTCCAGATAAATAACATCGTAAGCTTTATCGCTATCTACTGCCTCATAGACCTCCGAGTAGAATGACAACAAATTTGTGAGGCAGGATCGTCCTTGCCTGAATCCGTGCTGACTTTCGTTTATAAGATTAAATCTTTCTAAGTGTTCTCTAATCTTATTTGCCAAAATTGACTCTAACATTTTTCCTACTATTGACGTTAGACTTATCGGACGATAATTCTACGCAGCTGATTTATCACCCTTTTTAAAGATGGGCACTACGTTTGCGGTTTTCCACGCCTCTGGAACTTCTCCTGAACTTAAAGAGTCATTAAATAACGTTAAAAGTGGCTGACATAATTCTTCTTTGGTTTCTTTTATAATTTTTGCATATATATCGTCCGGACCTGGCGATTTTTGAGGTTTTAACTTGTTAATTTCTTTCAATACGTCCTCCTTACTAATGGTTATTTTACTAAGAATATTTTCCGTATTCTCATGGTAAATATTTGCTGCTTGAGGGACCAGGCTTAGATTTTCCTTGGTGAATACTGATATGAAATAATTATTTAGGATGGAGCACATTTCTTTATCTTCACTGGTAATGTCACCTGATTCTGTTCTGAGTGGTCCTATCCTATCTTTATTTTTCGTTCGGTACATTTGATAAAAACCCTTGGGGTTTACTTTTGATTCACTTGCAACCTTAATTTCATAACTTCTCTTTGCTTTTCTTATCTCCCTCTTTACTTCTCTATTTAAAATTGTGTACCGGTTACGTAAGTGTTCATCTCCACGTTTTATTTTTCTATATATTCCTTTCCTTTGGCCTATGAGAGATTTTAATCTGTTGTTTAACCATCTTGGTTCTGAATTGTTAGTTCTAAACGGTTTTGAAGGAATATATCTATCTTGGCCTCCGTATATTATATTTATTAACTCGTTATACTTCTCACTGGTCGAACGTCTGTTTGGTACTGGAGCTGAGTTAATTTCCGTCACCTGGACTACATTCCTATCTACCACCTCCCCCTCACAGACACCTGACGGACGTCCCCACGTGCTTCCTGCGCCTGACCTATGACCTGGGGATCCCCACTAACCTGACATTCCCTCAAATAGCTAATCTCCCTGTGGAATACCGTTCGAAAATAAGCTCTTAAGCCATCGAAATCTCCTAGACGAAAATTAGGAACGGTGGAGGTATTTTCAGTGGAACAGACATCCCAAATAAATTTGAACTTAATTTCTTCATGATCGCTATTACCAAGTCGTCCACCAACCTCTATATCGCTAATGATATTTTCTTTATTAGCTAAAACCAAATCTAGTATATTATTACCTCTGGTGGGCTCCCTGATATACTGATAAAGGAAATTATCCTGTACTACCTCTAGAAATTCCTCTGACTCTGCATCTCCTGTCTGATTTCTCCAATCTATCCTTGGCAGATTAAGGTCCCCAACAATTATTACTAAGCTGGACTGTGATGCTTTCCTAATTTCCTCCCAGAGGTATTTACTATCAGCTCTACTTAATTTTGGAGATCTGTAAATTGCTCCTAAGACTAATTTCTCCCTATTGTTACTAATTTCAACCCAGACACTTTCTGTGTCCCTATTTACTTTAATGTCTGCTTTATTGTAACAGTTTAATGAATCCTTTACATAAATAGCTACCCCTCCCCCTTTCTTCCCTGACGGTTTGACACAAAAATATTATAGCCTTTTATCTGATATTCTGCTAAAAATTCTCGAGTGTCTGTATTCATCCAAGTTTCACTAATAACGGCAATGTCTATTTTCTCTGTACAAATTAAAGCCCTCAGTTCATCCATTTTATTACGTAAACTCCGGCTGTTTGTGTAGTACACTTTCAGATTATTACGAGTAGTTATGCCTTTACCTTGGCATTTACTGTTATTTATTTTATTACTAACTGGGAAACTCTTTACTTTACTAATATAACAATTTTTTGTACTATCTCTTATCGCCCTTCTATCATCGCTTGTTCTATCATCTATCATCGCCTGCTCAATTTGAGGTGCCTGAGTGGATGTATCTATACTATTGGTTGAACTTTTGTTCTTAATTTTGCAAGTATCGATGCATCTATCCAAACATGGTAATAATGATTTCTGAGTGTAGTTGCTGCATCTTCCTGTACACCTACTTCTCAATCTCGAAAAAATCCCTCCAACTCCCTATCTATCATTCCAGCTAAAACAGTAACTCCTTGCCTGCTAAGATGAGTCCCATCCCAACTATACAAGGCACTTCGTCCATAAAACCGGTCCCAGCTGTCTATGAAAGGTATTGCATTATCTTTGCAATACCTTTCAAGGCGGCAATTAAACCCTATTGCCCTGCTCAACCATTCCCTTCCAACCCGCCACCTTGGTAAAACACCAAGCACTACAGGGGTTCCTCCCCTCTCCCTAACCTTTTCTAACATCAACTTGTACCTTTTCCACAGTACCTCACTCTTACGGCTACTAATATCATTGCCTCCTACACTGAGGCACACAGTGGGTTTGTCACCACTTTCCTTTACGATATTTGAAATTTTATCTACCACATTAGCCACCCTGGCCCCTGGAAGACACACATGTTTAGCGAGTGGAGTATACATGGCCCTGTTCAGATATCTCACCTGGGAGTCTCCAACAACAACAACATTTTTCTTACCTTTAGGTGTCATATAACTGTCTGTCTGTCTGTCTACCATATTATCACTGGCGACAGTTCTCTCTCTCTCTCTCTCTCTCTCTCTCTCTCTCTCTCTCTCTCTCATACCAATTTTCTCTCCTTTTCTCACTCTCCCCTCCCGTAATTCCTCTCACGTGCCTCTCACCGCCTCCCTCACCTCACTTGACTCTAGTGCCATTGATTTTCTCCCTTACAAGTGTGACGTTGGTCCGTATTGTGCATGGACTAAGAAGGATGAGTAACACCTTTTCCTGTGCGATTTATTTTACATGCCACACCATAATGATGTCTTGTATGGTAATTATATATCAATAGTATCACCATCGTTTGCCTAGATAACAAAAATTATTATTGGCATGACTTAAAGAAAAGATTATTGGTATGATCTAAAGAAAACATTATTGACCTGACCAAGAAAACATTATTGGTATGACTCAGAGAAAACATTATTGTATAACCTAAAGAAAAGGTTACTGGTATAACTTAAAGAAAAGGTTTTGATATGACAAAGAATAGATTATTGGTATGACTTAAAGACAAGATTATTGGTACGACTTAAAGAAACGATTTGACGTAAAAATATTATTGGGTATGTCTCAGAGAAAAGATTATTGGTTTAATGTATAAAGATTATTGGTATGACTTAAAGAAAAGATTTTTGGTATGACAAAGAAAAGGTTATTGGTATAACTTCGAGAAATAATTATTGGTATGACTTAGGTAAAAATCAACCTGGGGTGGAATTATCAAACCTAATTAAAGTCTATTCCCTGTCATAACTTAGATATGTATTTATAGGAAGAGCTAGACAAGGGAATATTTTGCATCCCTTTCCTTGGTTTTCTTGCTGAAAGTAGTCATATCCTGTTGTAATCATATTTTTTTAAATTCAGGTATATTTATGAAGCTAGAACAGGAGACAGCAAGAATCGACAGCCTCCTTGCCCTTCCTGTTTAATCAGAACCTGGGTTGTGACAGGAAATTGATGAAAAGAGGGTGGACATGTCTTGGAGGAAAATAAACAGAAAAGAGATGAGTTTTTAGAGAGTAGATGTCGGGAACGGAGAGACAGAGAAAGTGGTGAGGGTAGGAGGTGATCAATATTGAAGATGATGAATGAGTGGGAAAGAAGGTGATAAAGACTGGGTACCAACTAGCTTTCCAGATCAATGATATTTACGTTGGATAGGATGTACGGGGAACACTGCTCTGTCACAGTTATAAATGTTAATCGCTTCAGTACTATGACGTTTTGATTATTGGTATCTCCAGACGATTTTAATTCTCTCTCTCTCTCCAGACGATTTTAATTTCTCTCTCTCTCTCTCTCTCTCTCTCTCTCTCTCTCTCTCTCTCTCTCTCTCTCTCTCTCTCTCTCTCTCTCTCTCTCGTTTATTTATCGCTCCACTTTGTTTGGTGATCGTCTATGTTTATTAAATGGCTCTGGAGCTGTGATGACTCCTCACTGGCACGCTGAGAGAGAGAGAGAGAGAGAGAGAGAGAGAGAGAGGGTGAACATGTCTTGGAGAAAAATTAAAGTTATGGAAACAGAAAAGAGAGTATTTTTGGAGAGAGAGTACCTTTCGGAAACGGAAAGACGGAGAAGATGGAGAGAGTCGATGATAGAAAGTAAGGATGAAAAAAAAAAAAAAAAAAAAAGAGTGAGTGGGAAAGAGGGTGTTTTGATGAGTAAACGATGATGAAAAAAGTAAGGGAATGAATGATAAAACAATGAAAGGAAAGCTGAGAAAATATTGTTGACTAGAAATGATAATTAAAGATGGACACTGATAAATATATGTACACAAGATAATAAATATAAAGGAGACACAAGGATAAAGGAGTCAGGGTATTAGTAAACAAACAAGAAGTTGGGAGAAAGACTGGAAGAATGAGAAAAGAGAATCAGTAAGGTGTGTGCAAGGAGGGGAAGGGAAGTATGCAATCTGCAACATGGCAGAATGTGACAGTGACTGATGGTGGGAGGGAGGGAGCCGAGGGGGAGGTGGTGGAGGTCAACCACGATGATGATGATGATGATATATATAGTGATGATGTTGATGATGATGATGATCATGATCATGATCATGATGATGACTGAAATATACTGTAGCTACAAAATGATGATGAAGATGATGATGAAATATACTGTACAACGATGATGATGATGATATTGTTGACAGTGATGAAGTATACGGTGCTTTACAGCGATGATGATGATGATGATGATGATTATAGTGATGATGATGATGATGGTGATGATTATAGCGATGATGATGATTATAGCGTTGATGACAGTGATGATGATAGTGATGATGGTGCTTATAATGGTGATAGTGATGAAATATACGGTGATGGTGAGGATGGTGACGGTGGTGGTGATGATCTTCACGACTGTTACATTATGACGATAGATATGATGATGATGGCAATGAAGATGATGATGTCGATAACTACGATAACGAAGCAGATATTGAAGATGATGATGTGAAATATGGATGAAGACAGTGATGGAAATGAGTTTGAAGACATTGGTGATGATGATGGAAATGAACATGACATGATTAATGACAAAACTAATTAGGGCGAGAGAGAGAGAGAGAGAGAGAGAGAGAGAGAGAGAGAGGTCAAAAACCGGACTGAGATAGAAACATGAAAAATGAGAGGGCGAACGGGAGGATGAGATTAATGGAATGAGAAAGATGAATTGATGTGAATATGTAGGAGATACGAGAAGGCAGGTGAATATAGGATGTGGGTATGACAAATGGTGAGAGAGAGAGAGAGAGAGAGAGAGAGACGACATGAATTGTAAACATCGAGTACAGGCATATTCGACATTTGTTTAATCACTAAATAACGTGGTATTAAAGTATCAGCGTTAACAAAAGCATTGAATATCCATGTTGGTGTTTTTACATTTAATTTAGATACTTAACGTTAATGATACTTTCAGTGGGAGTGATATACGCTGTGCCAGATGCACCTTCTTTCTGTATTTGAGTTAGAACATTCTGTGCAAAAGGCCTAATGTGTTATAATGTGTTTGTTATAATGGCTCTTGTACTGTTTACTTTTTCCCCTTTCTCTGGTCTTCCCTCAACTCTTTCTCTCCCTATGCTTGGACTGGATCTGCCACTGTAATGAGGGGAGGGAGTCAGATGAGTGTGTGAACCCAGTGAGATAGGTAATGGGGTGGGTGATGCAGGTAGGACTGGGAGGGAAACGGGTGTGGCAGATGAGTGAGTGAAGCCAATAATGTAGGTAATGGGGTGGGTGATGCAGGTAGGACAGACAGGGGAATGGGTGTGGCAGATGAGTGAGTGAAACTAGTAAGGCAGGTAATGGGGTGAATGATGCAGGTAAGGCAGGCAGAGGAATGGGTGTGGTAGATAAGTTAGGCAGGTGACGAGACCAGAGAATGTTTTAGTGAGACAGGAGTGAGTAAGGCAAGTGATTGAGCGCTGAAAGTAGGGTGGTGAGTGAGAAGTATAAGGGGCTGAGTGAGGCAGGTGGTGAGACAGGTTAATGAGGCAGAGAAGTAAGATGAGAGTGAGTAAGTGAGTATGTTTGGGGAATTGGGCAGGTGGTGAGGCAGAGGAGCTCAAAGGCATGTGAGTGGGTGAGTGAGTATGGTAGGAGTGGGACAAATGGTGAGGCAGCCTGGACTACTGTGGATATATTGGTCGCTTAACTGACTCCACTTCCATTACTAATCAGAATCACAAATCCGTGCCACTGATAACCTCCCTGCCTACCTGCCTGCCTGCCTGCCCTCCTGTATGTTCACTTGCCTGCCCTTCTGTCTGCCTGTTTACCTGCCTCTTGTCAATCGGCCTGCGTGATCCCCTTCCACTTCCCTGCCTCCGGTCTGCTTGTCTGTGCCTCTGCCTCCCTCCCCGCTAGCTTGCTTCTGCCAGTGTTGCTTCATCAGCGGAGTTAATATAGGCACCTGGTTGTAAAATTACACTTTGAAAACAAGACTGCCTGAAAGGAACGTGAGTTATAACAATGATCATCGTCATCGTAACCATGTACAGGTATACTCCAGAAGGGGAGATAAGAGAAAGTCTATTTGTTTCTTAATACACGGGTGTCTAATGATTGCCATCCCAGGTCACCAGTTGAGGGCAGCAAAACAGTGACTTTTAGTGCCCCCCCCCCACACACACACACACTGCATTCTGACCCGGGATATGCCCACAATCATTTTCTTCTCGTAATTAAGATTTTACTTTGGCAGAAAAAACGTAGAACGCGGAAATGTTTATCACTGTGCTTTCCCTGTCCTTCATAAAGTAACATTTGTTCTTTGCGACTGGGAGTTTATCAGAAGACTTTGTTGATGTGCGTGGTGTAAGGTGAGGGTGCTGCTGGGGCCTCGCGTGTGAATCGGCACGGTACTTTTTAATTTTTAAACAAGAACTTCGAGTGTCTGCAAAAACTCTCTCTCTCTCTCTCTCTCTCTCTCTCTCTCTCACACACACACACACACACACACACACACACACACACACACACACACACACACACACACACACACACACACACACACACACACACACACACACACACACACACACACACACACACACACACACACACACACACACACACACACACCATAAAAAGAGTCAGACAAAATATACCCTCTATGGTCTCCACCCTTTTCCTCGATTTACACTCACGCGACCCTTGGAATTTCCCTCTCTGACACTCTCTCCTCACCCTTTGTAATTTTCCTTATTTTTCACACTAATTGTAGTTTTTACTAGTTTTCCTGTACTCTTTTTTTTCCTTTGACTTCAGTTACTTATTAGTTTTTTTTTCCATTTTTTTCGTTCTTTATTTTCTCCATTTGTTAACACATTATTTTGATCTCCGTTGCTGTCGCTCCTTTCTAAATCCCTATGTATTCTCCCTTCTCCCCTACCCTTCTTTTCTCTCTCTCTCTCTCTCTCTCTCTCTCTCTCTCTTACACACACACACACACACACACACACACACACACAGTGTCACTTTGAAATCCGCATCCTCATAGTAAGTCGGAATATTCGTAAAATTACTGAAGGCTTTTCGATCATGTAATCCACCAGTGTCGTACCAAGAGACGAAAAGTTAAAAAGACAGAGAGTAAGAGGCTAGAAACACAAAACTAGAAGATTAGGAGAGACACAAGTAACCAGAAAATGTTTAGAAACTTAATGAGAAATATTAAAAGGCAAAGAATGAAAGTTCAACGAAGAAGAACAGAAACAAAGAGAGACAGACGAACTAGAGGGTAAATTGAAACTTAGAGGAGAATGAAATAAAAAGAAGTTGGAGAAGATCAAGTAAGAGTGTGGTGGTGGAGGAGACAATATTGGCTGCGTTATTGTTGTGGTCTGAACCCTTAGGCACTTGAGTCTTCTGCCCTCCCCCTCTCTCTCACGCTTCATCACGCTCCATCTCTCTTAGCCTCTCATACTTTCACTTCTTCGTTTTCTCCTCGTCAGTCCTACCGCTAAGGATCCATTTTTCTTCATTTCCATCTTACTTCCCCTCACTTCTCTTCTGTCCAGTCTCATTTCCTCTCTCCATGTATTCGCCTCTCACTGTCCCCTCATCACTCATCCCACTCATAACACATTACTGTTTATTGACATCAGTTGAAGTTGTCTTATATAAACATTAGTGCACATCAATGGATACATCAGTGTACCTGGTATGAATTTTGCGTGCAGGTGTAGCGTATGACTAAGCGCCGTATTATAAGTCACAGTACAGGCACAGCAACTCCTCTTCCTAAGCGATTTATTTTGCATAGTACACATCCCCTTTATCCTGTATGTTATTAATAAGTTTTGAAAGTGCCATAGTTTCCATCAGTAACATGGAGGACGTTATTGAGGTTTAATATGTAGGATAAATCACTAAGGTAGAAGTGTTACCATGACTCCGAAGCCAGCCAGAAATACGGGTCTAAGAATGAAATTAAGAGACAAGGTAGAAGAGTATAAGAAGTTAATATGATGCGTTACTGAGTAGGGAGACAAATTCCTGCAAGACTCTAAGCAGATATTACCCTAAGCAGATATTACCTCTCACTGACACTCAGGCTTTGTATAGGAATATGTCGTGTTATATTAGTTTTCAGTGGATAGTCTTTTCAGTCGTTTATTTTTTTAGCTTCATATATGCTGTACACGTCATCATCTTTAGTAATGTCTGACAAGGAGTGGTTCACAAGGTCTCGAGTCTGTGAACCACGGAATAAACATAAGGCTTATTCCACAGATTATGATTAAGTGGAAGTAGTTTATTAAGTGTACTGGACTACGATTACATGGAGATTACAGTTTTATACTTGTGCAGGACTACCGTAGCCTAGCCTGGGACCCCTACTCCTCAGAAATAGTAAATTGGTACTGGTTGTTACTTTTGTTTAGCATAAGACGGCCACATTGGTTGGGAGGTGACGTGGGTGTGGTGGTGATAATGTGTAATTTCCAGTTTGTTTTGTCTTTCCTCACAACATGGCTTCTTCACCGTTCTCTTTCTCCCTTCCTCCGTCCATCCATCCTTTTCTCCCTGTATTCCTGTCCCCATTTACCCCTCCCCCTGCCCGCCATCACTATGAGGGAGGGCGGCGTACCTAGACCCATCATTAATGCATTTCCTGCACCTCAAATATATCATCTGAAGGCGGTAGTTGACTGGATGGTGGGGCGGGCTTGTATGGACGTCGATGGTGTGTGTGGAATGGAAGGTTTTTGTGGTGATTAGTGTATGGGACGGTGGTGTATGGTATGGGATGGTGGTGTGTGGTATGGGATGGTGGTGTGTGGTATGGGATGGTGGTGTGTGGGATGGAAGATATTGTGGTGGTGTGTGGGATAGAAGGTTTTTGTGGTGATGTGTGGGATCGAAGGTTTTGTGGTGGTGTGCGGTATGGGATGGTGATGTGTGGGATGGAAGATGTTGTGGTGGTGTGTGGGATGGAAGGTTTTGTGTTGATGTGTGGGATGGAAGGTTTTGTGGTGGTGTGTGGGATGGAAGATATTGTGGTGGTGTGTGGGATGGAAGGTTATGTGGTGGTGTGTGATACGGGATTGTGGTGTATGGGATGGAAGGTTTTGTGGTGGTGAGTGGTATGGGAAGGTTTGGTTGATTAAAAAAAAAAGCTGATATTGGCAGAGTAATAGAAGTGGTACTTGTGGTGGTATAGGAAGGAATGGCAGGCTACATCACTTGGAAACAGTGTATGATGATGGTTGCGCCTATTACTGTCTGCTTCCCTTTCTAATTCTGTGCACTTTCCTTTTTTTTCTCTCTCTCTCTCCTTCCATCTACCTATTCATCGCTTTCCACTGTCTCCCCAGTTATCTCTCCAGTACCCTTCACCTGTATCTCCATCCCATCCACTTACCTCTTCATCAGTTTCCTTTTTCTCCATCATTTATGTCTCCATTACTGTTTATTTATCTGTCTGTTACTATCCACTTCTCTCCCTATCACCCTCCGTTTGTCTCTCCATTATCCTCCTTTTATGTCTCCTCCATCTTCCACTTATCTCTCCATGACCCTACACTAATCTCTCCATCACCCTCCACTGATCTCTCCATCACCCTCCACTTATCTCTCCATCACCCTCCACTTATCTCTCCATCACCCTCTAGTTCTCCCCCTTTCCTTCCTGTCTTCACTCCATCCCCACCTCATTTTCTCCACCCTCTCTTGTTTTTTCCTCCATCCATCCTCTCTTTGTTCTTCATCTTTCTTCCTTTTCATTCCCTCTCGTCCTTGAAGCCTTTCCTCCCTCCCTCCTATCCCCGCCTCTTCTCCCTCTCTCCCTGATTCCTCTTCTTCTCCCTCTTTCCTCCCTCCCCCCACCCACCCACCACTAGGGCACCATCAAATCGTGGCTGTGGGTCCACAACTTTACCGAGTTATGTTGTGTGGCCTGCCAGTCCTTCTCCTCCTTCCTTCTTGCCCTCCTTCCTTCCTTCCTTCCTTCCTTTCTTTCTTTCTTTCATTCATTCTTTCTTTCTTTCTGTCCATCTTTTGTCCATCCATCCATCCATCCATCCTTCCTTCCTTCCATCCATCCATCCATCCATCCATCCATCCATCCATCCATCCTTCCTTCCTTCCTTCCTTCCTTCCATCCATCCATCCATCCATCCATCCTTCCTTCCTTCCTTTCTTTTACAAAGTTCAGTTGAATTGTTGTGGAGTTCTTCCCTTTCTTTCCTCGTTCTTTCCTTCATTTTTTCACTACCTTCCGTCCTTCCTTCCTTTCATTTTCATTGTTTCTTTCCTTCTTTCATCCATCCATCCATCCATGATCCATCCATCCATCCATCCATCCTTCCTTCCTTCCTTCCTTCCTTCCTTCCTTTTACAGAGTTCAGTTGAAGTGTGTTGTGGAATACTTCCCTTTGTTTCCTCGTTCTTTCTTTCATTTTTTGACTCTCTTCTTCCTTCCTACAGAATTTATGTTGCTTTGAGGACGTATGAGATCAATATTGGAAGTATACAGTAGAGTAGGAAAGGGAGGGAAAGAAGGAGGGGGAAATTCAATATAAGGAGTCTCGAGGGAGCCAGAGGAGAGAGGGAATTTAAGGGAGAGGGAGACTGAAAGGGGGAAAGGGAGATGGTAAAGAGTCAGGGAGAAAAGTGGAGGAGAGAGAAAGGGGGAAGTTAGGGTGATGAGTCTCCAGAGAGGTGCACACACTGGAGTACCCCCCCTCTCTCTCTCTCTCTCTCTCTCTCTCTCTCTCTCTCTCTCTCTCTCTCAAGCCATAGCGGGTGTTGTGTTTTGATCGGTGTTTGTGTGTGTGTGTGTGTGTGTGTGTGTGTGTGTGTGTGTGTGTGTGTGTTTTAACAAGAACTCAAGCATCCATCCATCCCTGCATCCATCCATCCATCCCCTATCCATTCATCAAGCCATGTCCTTTGTGGTGGAGGGGATAGTACACAAGTGCTGGGCGGCGGGTGCTGTGTGCTGACCCTCGGACTATTGCCATAACTATTCCAATTCCAAGTCTTGGCTCACCTTGACTTGCTTCATTCTCCAAACTCATTAAAGACCCTGTGACTTGAGTAGTGAGGGAGCCTGGTGGGGAGGACACACACACACACACACACACACACACACACACACACACACACACACACACACACACACACAAGTAATAAATTCATCCTTCTGTTTGAGGTAAAATATAAAGAGAAACACGTTCTTTGTGATTCAGTATTAAACAAATGAGTGATAACACTACTAAGTTTGTGGATTTGCTGGACGGAAAATACTTTAAAGGTAAATGTTGTTGCAGTAAAACCACCAAGAGGACATTAGAGGGGAAGAGTATTATTAAGAGGACATGAGAGGGAAAGTATATTGCTAAGAGGACATTAGAGGGAAAGAGTATTATTAAGAGGACATGAGAGGGAAAGTATATTGCTAAGAGGACATTAGAGGGAAAGAGTATTATTAAGAGGACATGAGAGGGAAAGTATATTGCTAAGAGGACATTAGAGGGAAAGAGTATTATTAAGAGGACATGAGAGGGAAAGTATATTGCTAAGAGGACATTAGAGGGAAAGAGTATTATTAAGAGGACATGAGAGGGAAAGTATATTGCAAAGAGGACATTAGAGGGGAAGAGTATTATTAAGAGGACATGACAAGGAAAGTATATTGCTAAGAGGACATTAGAGGGGAAGAGTATTATTAAGAGGACATGACAAGGAAAGTATATTGCAAAGAGGACATTAGAGGGGAAGAGTATTATTAAGAGGACATGAGAGGGAAAGTATATTGCTAAGAGGACATTAGAGGGAAAGAGTATTATTAAGAGGACATGAGAGGGAAAGTATATTGCTAAGAGGACATTAGAGGGAAAGAGTATTATTAAGAGGACATGAGAGGGAAAGTATATTGCTAAGAGGACATTAGAGGGAAAGGGTATTATATTTATCACAAGAATCCCACGAATGGATATATTTCACTCTTCAGCATATATAGATAATTTTATAGATATATGTTGTGATTCCTTCCAGAGAACTACAGATATATTATAAACTGTAATAACCGAGGGATAGATATACTCAGTGTCTCAATAGATAGATAAATCATAGGAAGCATTCATGGTACTCATATGACTGGTTTGCCCTGCAGTCAAAGAGCCAATTGGGAGTTGGCCATTTTTACAGTGGTACAAGTGGCCAACTGAATGACTGACGGATGGATGACGGTGAAGTGATTGGTGGGTACAGGGGTGATGGGCTGATAGGTTCTGTGTGTGTGTGTGTGTGTGTGTGTGTGTGTGTGTTGAAAATACTCATAGCTGATGCCATTTCTTCCTCAACTAGACACATTTCATTCCACAACACCGTAATGAAAAAAAAGATACAGGAAGGTGTAGCCTGTAAATAAGGTTATGAAACACGTGTTGGGTTTACAGGGAAGAAAAACAGACGACCAGTATTTTGTATATATCACTTATGAAGGACTGGAAATATAGAGTCAGTAAACAGATAAACAGAAAATACAATACCATCCCATTTATCTGGAATTACTAAATGCTTAATTGCCACTCTTTAAGGACACCCCCTTTGAAGGTAATTGTAAATATAGTGCTGTCATGAAATACAGCCTTAGAGTATGTTGTGTTGCTGTTTATTATGTGTGTGGCGCTGACTGCTGAGGTAATGAATATGCAAATGAAGCAGAGTTGTGGCTTGGCTGTTATTTAGCTTTTGTGTTGACTCAGTGTGTTATGCATAGGCTGGGTGAATATGTATGAGACACTGGTTGGTCTGGAAGGTAGAGAAGTGGACAGTAGTGTGGTTTGGTATAGTGCAGGCCAGTAGTTCTTTCACATACTCCAGGCTTCATACTTTTACTCAGAATTAGCTATGGCATCACCTCCTTAAGTGTGTGTGTGTGTGTGTGTGTGTGTGTGTGTGTGTGTGTGTGTGTGTGTGTGTGTGTGTGTGTGTCCCATTCATTCCACTCTTCTCTCAGTTTATCTCATCCACCCCCAGCCTTATCTCCAACGTTAACCTTCTTGTCCCTGTTATATGTCTGTAATATTTCATCCTAAGAGTGTTATTCCTTACATTATTTCTCGTTCTCCTTTGTAGTTTCTCTTCCTCTCTCCACCATTCATCTCCTTCATTTTCTTTTCTCATATTTCATCATTCTCTCTTTCTGATTAGCCTACAGTTCTCAGTTATACATCTCTCTGTCTCTCTCTCTCTCTCTCTCTCTCTCTCTCTCTCTCTCTGAGAACTTACACACCTCGTTATTTTTCTTTTTTCTTTCTCCATGAAGTGCCTTGCGGATTTCTCTTTCATGCATCCTCATTATTGATCTCCATCTCTTATTCTTCTCTCATCTCATCTTTCTTACTTGGTTCTTCACCCATACTATCCTTATCTCTTCACTGTCTCTATCTGCTGTATCTGTATCTGTTGTCTATAGCTATTTCTCCTATCGATATCCACAACACTCTAATTAATTCTCTCTTATCTCTCTCTCTCTCTCTCTCTCTCTCTCTCTCTCTCTCTCTCTCTCTCTCTCTCTCTCCTTATTTTTCTGCCATTAATCCTGCTTCCATTTCCCATCTTCCAATATCCATTTCCTATAATTATCTCGTTAATTCTCCAGCTTACAGAATTATTGCTCTCTCTCTCTCTCTCTCTCTCTCTCTCTCTCTCTCTCTCTCTCTCTCTCTCTCTCTCTCTCTCTCTCTCTCTCTCTTTTCTTTCCTCTTTTCCCTTCCTCCTCTCCCCTTCCCTTCTCCACATCAGAATAGGGTTGGAAGGAGATGGTAGGGAACTGACGGGGGGGGGGGGACGCGGCATCTTGACATCAAAAGACTTCCCTGGCCTGGACAGATGA
>NC_136995.1:17401311-17541311 GCF_032717465.1 Coenobita brevimanus
TCCCCCTCTGACGTCATACATACGTCAAACCCTGCCAGCCATATATCAACAGAGGCTTGTCGACACCTTTCTCGCCTGACGTCAACATACCCAGGATTTTTACTATTTGAGAGAGAGAGGGGGGGGGAGGTAGTGTGTGTGTGTGTGTGTGTGTGTGTGTGTGTGTGTGTGTGTGTAGTGGCCACTGGGGTGGAGACACATCATATGGCAGCAAGGAAGGCAGAGATAACACACTTTACTTATAGACTCTGTGTTCAATCCCTTCACTACGACAGCCCGTTCCTCAACTGTATAGCGTCGTCTGGCCTAACTAGATTAAGGTAGATATATAAATTAGAGGTTAGGCTGGAGAAAGTTGCAGTAGCTTGATTTGGATTATAAAGAGAAGAGGTGAGAGATGAATATATATGAGGAATGTGTAGCGAGACTAGAAAAGGATCTAAGAGATGATTATGTGTAAGGGATGTGTTGTAGGATGTGGAAAAGAAGAGCTAAAGGATGAACCGAATAGGTCAAAGGAATGTAAACTGATAAGAGCTTAACGATGAATATGTATATGGAATGTGCAGTAGAATGAGAAAATGTGTAGATTGTTACGGGTCATGAATCAGTAGTAGAATGAGAAAAAGATGAGTTTAGAGATGAATATTTATAAATGTATTTTTGGATGATATGAAAAGGAGATTAGAGACAGGTGTGTATAAGGGATATGTAGGAGGGAGAGTGAGGGTGGAAAATATTTAGTTACAAGCAGGAAACAGCTATGTGTGTGTCGCATTTTGACTGACTTTTCATCTAAAACCCTCTCCATATGTCAGTCAGCGAGGATGTCTGGCAATAAAATATCAACAGTTTTATGTGTCAAAAAGTGTGTGTTACTGACTTTTTAACACGTTGGCGCCATGTACAGAGTTTTATATCAGTGCCCCCGCTACGTTAAAAATGTACGGCAAAAAGAATTATTTATATAACACTCACAGCCATTATCAACATTCCAAGTATTTTTCATCGTAGTCCCTGAGTGCCATTTTGAAATAAACGTTATTGTGATGAAACGTTTGTGTATTTCAGTAAACATTTTGTGTACCGTTATTAAAAAGAAAATATTGAAGTTCTGTTAATACTGAGGAATGAAAAGTTGTCTGTTAGAGTTTATAGAAATGAAGGTGAGTGGAGAATGCGGTAATGAAGGCCGAGAATGAGGTGGAAATGACACCCACACTACAATTACGCCATTATTATTCTATTATTGCCACCACCAGTTGATTTTATGCAGCTTCTGAGAGACCTGGTGGAGTGGAAGGGTTAATGAGAGAGAGATCTAACCTATCCACTTAAAAATAAAAAGTCTGTCCTAAAGGGAATGAAATCGTCTGAAGATGACAGGAGTAAATGAAGTAAAGACGTTATTTTAGTGAAATGGTTAGTGGTGGAGTATTAGCAATCCCAGGCGTATACGAACGTGAACCCCGTGGACTGCAGGCTAGAGCTGTCCTTCGCTAATCACTGCAGACTCGTAAATCATCTGTTCTTCCTCTTCCTCCTCTTCAGCATATTGAGTCAGTGCCTTCAGTAAGTTTCCATAAGTTTTGTGTGTAATATTTGAGGACTTGGCATTGCAACCTCTCCCACCAACCTTCTGATGCCTTCCTCACCCCCCCTCCTCTGGCCACGACCTACCACCATAATAACCACCATTAGTATAGCGGATCACTAGGTCGTGATGTGAAGGAGGAGAGAAGGAAAGACGAGGAGGATGAGGGAAGGAGGAAAAACGAGAATCATCATCATAACTTTCTCCAGTTGTAACATGCTAGTATTTTAGGCATGATTACCTGTTCCGTCTACTTTGTACAGTACCTGTGTCGTAGGAGGTAGGATTCTGCTTGTAAGGTAGTTTTTGGACGGTGGAGTTTGACATCCATACACCAGTGGACTCCAAGATCCATTCACCAGCCACATTACACACACACACACACACACACACACACACACACACACACACACACACACACACACACACACACACACACACACACACACACACACACACTGTCCATACCTCAGTGGTTGCCTCTGTACCCACACACTCACCCTCATTCTCACACTCATTCACATTCACTCTCACCCTTACTCATTCTCACCCACACCCACACACAATTACACTTACTTTCACCCTCACCTTCACTCTTAGTCATACTTACATGCACCGTCACCCTCACATCTACTTCATCCTCACCTTCACCCCTCACCCTCACATTCATCTTTGATATGTGTGTGTGTTGGGGGGGAGGGGGTGCATATTGTTTACAAAGGCTCCATAATGCTTGCATGCGTCGGTCTCGGTCACCTAATGGCGACTTTCCACGCTGCTTGATCTCTGGCAGCCTCCCAGTTCAGTCCCTAATACCTGAGGTCACAGTGTGACCTCGTCCCACGTCATTTTTGGTCTGCCTTTCGTATCGCAACCCTTGACGTCCACACCTCTCACCTTCCTATCCCACGTGTCACCCTTCGTCCACTCAACATGCTTAAACCATTGAAGGAATTAATACGGTTAACTAATTGTAAGATGTGTACAAACTACATACTCGCTGCTCACACCCCAGACCCACCCCACCACCACTGAAGCAAACCCATTTCCACCAGCACATCTCCCTCGCCCATGTCTGAGTTTCCATAAT
Organism: Coenobita brevimanus; assembly: GCF_032717465.1. NCBI lineage: Eukaryota > Metazoa > Arthropoda > Malacostraca > Decapoda > Coenobitidae > Coenobita > Coenobita brevimanus. The sequence goes on from NC_136995.1 coordinate 17,403,996, forward strand.
TCCTCGCCCAACTGTTTCGCATTGATCCCGCAAGCTGTTCCTCATTATGGACTTTACTGCTGTGCGTGAGGCATATCGAGGTTTGGGAGAAGCTGTAGCTGAATATATGTATTGCTTAGTTAAATCTGAACCATGTTGAAATTGGCAGTAAATTGATTGGGGAAATGAGGTGTGATAGGTCATTGATTTAGAGTGCAGTGGCTGGGGGAATCTGATGTTAGAGAGAGAGAGAGAGAGAGAGAGAGAGAGAGAGAGGTGGAATGGGGTGAGGGGAGAATAAGAGATAATGGTAGTTTATTGGTGTTTGGTTAAGTGGATTATCTTTTATGGGTCTTTCTCCTTGCCTCTTCCTCTACCCAGTGCCCTATCACTCCATCAGTATTACCAGCTTCTGCCCTCCCTCCTGTTTCCTTATCGCTCTGACAGACTTTTTTTTTTTGAGAGAGAGAGGGGGGGGAGGATAATAGTACCACAGCATCAACAACAACAACAACAACTACTACTACTACTACTACTACTACTACTACTACTACTACTATTACTACTAGTATTTGGGGGTCACTACTACTATTACTATTACATCCCAGTCCCTTCAGTACGACGACGTTTTAAGTAGTATTTTTTGCACATCCATCCGATTTAATTCAAGTTTGAGAAAGGTTATTATTAGAAAAGATAAATACACATCCTTGATCAACCCTGAGATGATTCCCGAGATGACTGATATCCTCTCATGGGCGGCAAGGATGCAGTAAAGAGATGATCATTGTAAGAAAAGATGGGCCATTGTACCAAAAGAATTAACAGCAATATCATCTCTGCTCCTCGCTCTGTAGTGCTCTAGTGCACTTTTGGGTCCATTTCCCTAGTATTTTTATTTTCACTTCCCCTGAGCCTTACACTTCCTTTATTTATTTCCAGTTTTCCCCTCTCTCACCCTCCATCACATCCTCACGATTTCCCATCCTGCTCCGTCTTTCTCTCTTTCTTAGGATGCGTCTCTTACTCCTTTTTTTTTTCTTCGTGCTTTGGTCTCTTCTTTCCTCTCATCCGCTTTCTCCCTACCTGCTTTCCCTAACAAGCCCTTTCTACCTTTTTCTCATTCCTATGCATGCCTCGTACCCTCACTCCTCCTCTCCCCCTCCCTCCCACTTCTCCATTTCCTTCATCTTCTCCCCCTCCCTTTCCTCCACTCTCTTTCTTCCCTTCTTCCCGTCCTCTTCATCATCACCCCTTGTCTGGCTCCATCACTTTCCCTGCATATCTGGGTGCAACATGCATTACCAGTATGTCCATCTTCATCATGTTCTTGCTTACACCATCGGACGTCCTTTGTTTATACGCCTTAAATTGTACGTCTCTCTCCAATCCCACGTTGCCCAGTCCCTTCACTTAACCTCTTTGTATTTACTCTTTTATTCCCACTCTGTTCACGCTCCCATTCCCACTCTTCACTCTCCTGTTCCCACCTTTCACTCTCCTATTCCCACTCTGTTCACTCACCTGTTCTCATCCTGTTCACTCTCCTGTTCCCACTCTATTCACTCTCATATTCCCACTCACTCACTCTCATAATCTCACTCTGTTCTTTTACCTGTTCCCACTCTATTCACTCTCCTATTCCCACACTGTTCACTCTGCTATCCCCACTGTGTTTACACCCAGCTACTCTAATCTTCCCACACCATATCTCTTCATCCATCCTTTCACTTCAGGGTGCCAGCGTATTTACTCTCTCATTCCCTCTCTATTTACACCCTCCCCCTTAATCTTCCCTCACCTTTTCCTTTCTTTCATCTGTTCTCTTCAGGGTACCGGTAATTGCGAATCCCATTTTGCCACCTTGGGAGCGTAGGGACCTGACGCTAGGTCACCGTAATCCAGAGCAGTTAAAGGTAGGAGATCAAGCTACGCCTCTTGTACTGTTTGTGTGATAGAAGGCTCTCTGATAACCTCTGGGATTTGTATCAGCACGTCGCGACCCTAGACCCCCAAAACCTTGCACCAGGCTTCCACTCTTGGTAATACAGTTTATTTTATTTTTTTTTTTTTAATCCAAGGAAGAAGGAACAAAAGGCCAGGAGCCCGCCAATTGTTCCCTCCAAGAAAAAACAAAAGCAAAACAGAGAGCCAAATTCAAGATCCGTTCATTTCGAGATGCCTGGACACACTGCGTGAAAGACTGGAGATCATAGGCAGTAAGAAATACGGACAGAGGGAGACAGTTCCAGAGTTGACCTGTTTACCCTGTGATGTGTTTTATATTTCATCACTACCATCCCCTTACCATGTTTTTCTTCGTGTGACTTTTCCACTTGCCATTAGCGGTCCTTCCTACCATTATTATTATTTATTTATTTTTTATCCAAGGAAGAAGGAACCAAAGGCCAGGAGTAAAATCGTCTGTTGGTCTGAAGGGGTTGGCGCTGGTTCAGTCCTAAGCAGATTTCGTTGTATTAAATGAGGCTTGGTACCCATCTTCGCTAATCACTGAACAACATTTTATTCAGATCAGTAGAGCCCCCTCAGAGTGAAAGGGCTGATGAAGACTGTGGCCCTTATTCTCGTTGGTTGAGGAAGCTCCATAACACCTCTTCCTAAGCGATTTATTTTGCTTGTTACACTTTGCCGTTATTTTGCTTGTTACACCTTGCCGTCCTCTTCTGTGCTACTTGAATCCTTCATATATCACCACACTCAGCATGAATAAACTACAAAACGATATTACCCAGCCGAATTTAAATGTAAATTGCTAAGAGTAGACTATGACTACGAGATCTAACTCTACATGCTGAAGGATAAGGACAGTAAAGTAAGAAGGCTTCCCCAGCCTTCAAACCCTCCAGTTAAAACTGGCAGGAAAAAGTGAGAAAAACCACCATGCAGCATGGAAGAACCGACATGGACCAGTATCTCACTCTTTCATTTTAAAAAGTGAGAAAATTATCTGAAGAAAGCAAAATACACAAATAAGTACGAGAATAAAGATAAAAAATACATCATGGGCCTGAAGAGGTTAATCAGCATCAGCTTCCGTAGTGAAGGTGGACGATGTGGACTAGATTAGATGAAAATTGATGAGGTCAATGGATGAATGTGGTTCCTTGGCCACAACACCAAGAAAAACTTAAACGTGGGTTTGTGGCGGTAGTGGTTAAAGTAAGAAAAATAACAGGAGGTGTGTGGCAGAGATGAGGCAAGTTGTGAAGGTAATGGCCGATATTTTGGACCGTGGTGGAAGGTGAGAGAGAGAGAGAGAGAGAGAGAGAGAGAGAGGATTATGGTGGTCGTTCACTCTGCAGCTGTTAACTTACACACACGAAGGCCAAATGAGAGGCGGGCAATGATGGAAGAGAGAAGTGTGGTGGGCTGTGATGGAGGGTGGTGTGTGGTGGTATGAGGGGTTGTTACTGAGGAGGGATAGCGAGGTGGTGCAGTAAATGAGGGAGGATGGTGTGTGGTGGAATGACAAGATGTAGTATTATATGAGGGAAGGTGGCCTGTGGTGGTATGAGGGGTTGTTACTGAGTAGGCATAACGAGGTGGTGGAGTGTATGAGGGAGATTGGCGTGTGGTAGGATGAAGTTGTAACAACAGATATAATGATCCTTGAGAAACTTTTGGTTGCAGGAAAAAATATAACACTGATATGTATAATTATTAGAGTAAGGGAAGGATAATACAACAATATAATGTACAGCAATATAATGGTGGAGCTGCATCAGGAAGGGAGGGAGAGGGACACTGAATAGATAAAATAATAGTAGACACGAGAGAGAGAGAGAGAGAGAGAGAGAGAGAGAGAGAGAGAGAGAGAGAGAGAGAGAGAGAGAGAGAGAGAGAGAGAAATATTGCCAAAAACGGTTGGGTGGAACAGACACACATTTTGCAGGATTTTCTTGTGATGATCCCCGGAAAGAGACCACAAATTCCCTCCCCCGAGAGAGAGAGAGAGAGAGAGAGAGAGAGAGAGAGAGAGAGAGAGAGGGGGGGGAGATAAGTGATAGATAGGCAGACAGACAGACAGACGGACATAGAGAGAAAGATAGAATTATTGCCTTAATTATGTTTTATTTCCTTTCACTTCGTATTCTCAACAATAACTACCTTTATCTATAGGACTGAGCTATATTGTTCGGTTGTTTTATGGTGTGTGTGTGTGTGTGTGTGTGTGTGTGTGTGTGTGTGTGTGTCAGAGGCTTCCCCCCACCCTGCAACTGTTATTAACATTTTTCCTATAAGGTCAGTGCATAAAGTAGAGTCGGAGTCAGTCCTGTCTCGGCTACCTCCCTTTCCTTGGGGGAAGCAGCCTAGGTATATGAGATCTTCCTAAATTAACCAGTTATACTTAGAAAGGTTAGAGTGTCGTCTCTTGAATTGTAACCACATATTCTTACTTTGATTCCTTTTACTTTGAAGCTTTGTGTGTGTACAGGATTAAGTATATTATTTTACATCATCAGTACTACAGTCAAGCAATTTCTGATATTAACTTTGAAGTATAATAAGATTTTTTTTTTTTTTTCATTTCCATATTTCTTATTAACCAGGACTTTTAAACTGAGGGAGGGTGTGGGTGATTGTGTGGATGAGGATGAGGGTGAGCGAAATACACAGGGTGAAGGTGAAGGTGAGTGTGATTGCCAGGGTGAGTGCTAGTGTGAATGTGACTGTAAGGGTGAGGTTGGTGATAAGGAGAGTGAGTGTTAGTATGAGTGTGAGGTTGAGGGGTGAGGTTTGTGAGGATAAGAGTGAGAGTAGCATGGATGTGAGGTTGAGGGTGAGAGTGAGTGTTAATGTGAGGATGAGGGTGAGTGTGAGTGTGAGGGTGAGGGTGAGGGTGAAGGGTGTACAGAGGGTAGGGTAGGGTGGGTGGGGTCAAACACGCCGCCCATAAATGCAATATCCTCTACACCCACACGCCCATCACCGCCTCCACCCACAGCACACCGATTACATTATTTTTTTTTACAAGGATGATGTCAGGAGTGGTTATTTGAGGTGATTTCCCTTGACGTGACGAGCCTTCACCCCAGCAAGTGTGGTTGACCTGCCGCCCAAAATCTACCTTCACTAAAGTCTGCGTTCAGTAAAAATACTGCTCTCTGATATCTGCATTTAGGAACTTAATTAACCACATACATGCGTACATTTAAACAGGCAGGTGGATAGATAAACAGGGTGACAGACAGGTGGATAGATAAACAGGGTGACAGACAGGTGGATAGATAAACAGGGTGACAGACAGGTGGATAGATAAACAGGGTGACAGACAGGTGGATAGATAAACAGGGTGCCAGACAGGTGGATAGATAAACAGGGTGACAGACAGGTGGATAGATAAACAGGGTGACAGACAGGTGGATAGATAAACAGGGTGACAGACAGGTGGATAGATAAACAGGGTGCCAGAGAGGTGGATAGATAAACAGGGTGCCAGAGAGGTGGATAGAAAAACAGGGTGAGACAGGTGGATAGATAAACAGGGTGACAGACAGGTGGATAGGTAAACGCGGTGACAGATAGGTGGAGAGGTAAATAGTGAGGGCGACAGACAGGTAGACTGAAAAATAGGGAGGACGACAGACAAGTAAACAGATGAGACAGACACCAATCTTTTTTTGTCTCACACCTTATCCTTCAGACGAGAGGAAAAATAAGAAAATACACCTATAGACAACTAGGTGGATAGATAGGTAGATAGATATAGACCAGTATATATCTGTACACAGTATACAACAACCCCCTGGTATTAATATGCAGCTCACACCCGATATTTCAGGTGATAGATTTACAGGTTGATAGACAGACACCGCCCTTTGTTTGAGACGAGGGAAAACTTTGTGTGTAATATTTTCCGTCTGTCCCATGTTTCCCTAATATATCTTGAGGTTTAGGTAAAGTGTGTGAGTCTTGCCTGGGTAAACATGGGTGAATCAAAGGTGTTATGGTTTTATGACATCCAGACGCGTTTATGATCACCCCATTCTTATATACCAGGAATATCAAAGTGGCGGAATGTATGTGGTGTTGTGTGTGTGTGTGTGTGTGTGTGTGTGTGTGTGTGTGTGTGTGTGTGTGTGTGTGTGTGTGTGTGTTCAGTGCACTAAGGAATCAGAGTCTGGAAAACATGCCAGGCCATCCATTCCAAAGAAATTAAAGAAGATATATATTTGGACGTTGAAAAGTTCCCTTGTGTGTACCCGTGCATATGGAATTTTGGCATGAAGACTTAGGAAAATCTTTATATTATCATGAAGGAAATGAAACAGTAAAAGATCAACATGGTATAGTGGGTGAATGTTAGCCTTGTAGCTGATATAACGTGTGTAGCGTGTGTGGCAATTACCTGTGTTGTAGCCACCTTGAGAGTACCGCCCTGTTGCACTAGCTATGTACCACTGGAAGAGACGACACGAGTGACTGAAGGCATGGAAGACAAACTGGCAACAGAGTAAACGAGAGTGAAATAAGTTGAAAGCTGACGTGATTGCAGAAAAAGAGGAAATTGTATGAACTATATCATTGTTTAGACAGTGAATGAAAGTGTTTTTAGACGTACATTGCGGGAATTTGATGAAGAACGAGGATAATACAAAGAAAACATAAGCATCTTTGTTTTTATAAAAGATTATCATAAACTGAAAGTGAAGAGCGTTGTATAATAAAAAGGAAAGAACCAAAGAAATTACTGTTATTATTATTATTATTGTTATTATTATTATTATTATTATTATTATTATTGCTGCTACTACTACTACTACTACTACTACTGCCGCCGTCGCCGCCGCCGCCGCCGCCACCGCTGCCGCTTCTTCTTCTTCATGTACTTCTTCATCATCATCATCATCATCTTCGTCTTCTATTTTTTTTTTTTTTTCATGTGGGAATGTATTACCATGTTGGGTGGCAGGTAATCAAATCAGCCACCCCCATTACCCATCTCCCACCAGGCGTGTCACAGTAAACAGTCACCTCTCCCATAGCACCACAGTCTTAGGCCTCTCACCACACCCAAATATTTTCCAGCTCCTTCCAGCCTCCTTCCAGGCCTGTCACTCCCATCACTGGGTCTTCTCGCTGCTCACCCTCATCCCTGGCCTTATTTCTTTCTCCCTCACCCAGGTCCTCACCCTCCCTCTGACCCCTTCCCCGTCCCTCCTTCACCCACCAAATCACTCCCTTACTCCCATCGTCACCCCCACCTCCCTCACCCAGGCACATACTGCCAGTTTCCATCCTCTGCATTTTCACAATCTCATTTACATTCATCATTTCTGTACCCAACTGTAGTAGGCCTATCTCTCTCCCCAAAACTTTTCTGTGTGATCCTACTCTCTTCTCTCCTCTAATTAACTCCCATATAATAATAATAATAATAATAATAATAATAATAATAATAATGATTGTTGTTCCATCTCTTTGCCATTCCTTCAATATATGCCTACAAATAAGGAGTGTCAGTGCACCTTGAAGAATATAGATGATGAAATTATACATGGAACCCAGACGCACCCGGAAATATATTGTTTGGAATAAGATGCATTTTAGCTTTTTTTTTTTTTCTGTGGTGATCCTCAAGAAATATCCACGTCCCTTCACCTTCCACCTGAGAGAGAGAGAGAGAGAGAGAGAGAGAGAGAGGCAGGAAAGGTTGCAAATAGCTGTGAACGAGAAAGGTATGGAAAGGAGAGGAATATGGCGTGGGGAAGGAGGAAGGGAAAGGAGACAGGGGTGGATGGAGGGACAGGGGAGAGAGGATGAAGGGAAGGGAAGGAGGGACGGATGAAAGGAGAGATAGGAGGGGGGTGGGGGTAGGGATAGGAGGGAGGGTTGGAGGAAGATAGTGCAAGTTTATGGGTGTGTTGTGAGTAAGCGAGGCACGATAAGGGAACTGTGAGGAAAACAGGCACAAAATTACCGTGGAAAAAGGAACTATTTAAACAACGTCTTGTAAAAAAATAATGTTCATTAAATTGTGGGTGTTATGTACAGAAAATGATGCCGTGAATGTGTTTGAACTTGTTATTCAGCAAGTTATACACTGACTGAATTTATTGCTGGTTATTCATCCGTATGTCATAGTTGTCTTTATTTGAATATGTGTTGACAAATCTTCAGCTCCTTACGCATAAGTCAGTTCATATGCATGTATACAAAATTTAAGTATTTACACTGCCATATCTACACTCACCTCGTATACAAATATTAACAGAGAGAGAGAGAGAGAGAGAGAGCATCGTGTCATTAAACACAGAGCCACACAACAGTCACAATGGGAGGTGATGAAGGATGTGAGTGTGATGTGATAATGGCAGCTGAGTGAGGCAAGGGTAGGGGGTGTCTGCCTGTTATTAAAGTGATGTAGTAGGGGGTGATCTGGGATGGGAAGGTATGTGTGTGTGTGTGTGTGTGTGTGTGTGTGTGTGTGTGTGTATGGAGGAGGAAATGGTAGGTATCATGAAACTCAGGTGGATGTGATTTTTTTAACTCATCGTGTTTGTTTTGCTGTTGCCGCAGTATTTGCAATATGAGGGTGTAGTGACATCGACTTATACTGTTGCGAGTGGCACGAGACGGCTGGATGTAGTAGGTCAGGAACAAGGTGTAGGATATATGTGTAAACCATCAGTGTTTTGAGTGGCCTACAGTCCGACCATTGGAAGTGATTTTTTTGTATACACGCATTTAAACTGATTTATTAGATGCCTACTGGAAGACTGTCCAACAAGTAATTACATCACGATCCATTGGAGAGTTTTTCAGGTATATCTCTGTCGTTGTTCATAGTATTGATTATTCTGTTTCCTGAAAGTTCTCTAGTGACCAGTCACGTTCTTTGCATTTCCAAGGCTCTGTTCTCACTAATACCGTATCAATATCGCTGTGAGATTATCGTAAATACTTTGACATCTTTGGAGTTACTATTCAGGCTTGTGAGAAGTACCTCAGGATTGTGGGTAATTATTACCTCCGCAGCGAAGTTGGAGGAGGTTATGTATTCACTTATGTTTGTCTGTCTGTCTGCTTGTCCAGATTATATCTCCAAAAGTTCTTAGTGAATTTTAATGAAAGTTGGTGGAAGGGTGGGCCATGGGTCAAGAAGGAATTGATTAAATTTGGGGGCGGATCCGGATCCGGATCCTATGTATAATATCTCCAAAAGTTCTCAATGGAATTTCAATAAAATTTTGTGGAAGAGTGGCCCAGGGGTCAAGGAACAATTGATTACATTATGGAGCGGAGCCGGATCCTATGTATCCCACACAATATCTCCACGGATCCGGATCCGGTTCCTTTTTAGTGACAGTGGCATTGGCGGAGGTATGCGCTTTCTGAGTGCAGTTGACTTTTTGGTGTTTGGTTGTGAGAATTTTTATGCATATGTATATGTATTTGTATGTATGTATATATGTATGCATGCATGTATGTATATTGTATGTGTGTGTGTATGTATGTATGTATGTATGTTCAGCTTATCTCCAGTCACTTGGCGTCATCCAGTTAATGTCTCTATACCCCACCCACTCATTCGCTTCTCTCTCCCACCACTTTTCATTACTTGTACCCTCTACTTTCTTTACCAGCTTTCACCTCGTTTTGCGTATTTCCATTCAGCATTGCATTTCTTATTCCCTGCAGTGCTTTCCTTTTTGAACGTGGTGATTGGGATGGTGAGAATGTGAGAGGAAGGAATTGACACACAGCATTTCACCGTCTTTCTCTCACCACGAGCTTTATTGCTCACCACGTCAGTAAAAATGCCAGAGGATGATTAAAGCGGCACACCTACAATGGAGAGAGAGAGAGAGAGAGAGAGAGAGAGAGAGAGAGAGAGAGAGAGAGAGAGAGAGAGACCCGTGACGTCAGCACTATGTCATCAGTCCCCCTCGCGGCAAAACCCAGAAGCCCCAATATTTTTCTTCCTAGTCTTCTCTCGTTTCCATCACGTCACGTCGGCTCTTGAAAACAACAATTCTCTCACCTAGGTTTATGAAGTAATCGTATTTTTAGTACTGCTTTCACTTACCTGATTATTTCGTATTTTTAGTACAGCTTTCACTTACCTGATTATTTTTTTCTCTTAGCAGTTAGATTTTACAGCGGTGTTCGCGTTGGCTGTTGATTAATTTTACCTAAGTGGGCAGAAGCCAGACCAATATATTACAGCTGAATGAGGTTGTAAAATTATGATGGCAACACAGACAGACAGATATCATGTTAGTAATAATTTCCACGGCAGGATGAGATGGAGGGATGGAGTGGAGAGAGGGGGATGAGAGCTTGGAGCAGGGCAGTGAAATGGCGGGGGACAGGGCGACATGGAGGCGATTTGTTTGTGGCCACCCCTTACTTGATTAAGGCGTCTGGCAATAGATAGATAGTTACTGTATTTATGTTTCGTGAAGTAAAACGTTGATCATAACTTGTCATATTTCTCTCGCAGTTTATATAAATCTCAGTTAATTCCGAAGTTGTGTGGATTGATTTGTTATATTTTTGTATTTCCCGTAATTTACTCTCTCTCTCTCTCTCTCTCTCTCTCTCTCTCTCTCTCTCTCCTTCCGTAACAGTGAGATTTGACCATGTTGATATAGCATTTTTTTTTTTTTTAACTTCCCTGGACGGCCTTCAGAGATTATCGTTCCTCGCAGCGTTTGGTTTTGATCTGAATAATTAAATAAGGAATAACAAAAAATAACGTAGAGGGCGACAGGACGGTGCTGAACGTATACAATAAGTCTGCCATAACGTGTGTGTGTGTGTGTGTGTGTGTGTGTGTGTGTGTGTGTGTGTGTGTGTGTGTGTGTGTGTACGATCCTGAATCATCCATTTCAGTGAACAAGTAACTATGGTCACCCTCAGACTCCTGTCACCTATTTATACCGAAAATTGTAAGTCGTGAAAATTTAACTGAAAAAAAAAAAAAAAAGTGGATAATTCAAGAGCAGAAACAAGATTTAGAAATGTCTGTCTTAAGCACACCAACACTGCCACTCGCTTATGTTGCCTGTTGTGGCGAGGAGACGGTGAGTTGCACACCATTCCCTTCACCATAGAGATTAAGCTATTAGGTAGTGAGTGTCAGGGATTATATTAGGTAGGGAAGGGTAGGCAGTGTCAGGGATTATATTAGGTAGGGAAGGGTTGGCAGTGTCAGTATAAGGTAGGGAAGGGTAGGGAGTGTCAGTATAAGGTAGGGAAGGGTAGAGAGTGTCAGTATAAGGTAGGGAAGGGTAGGGAGTGTCAGTATAAGGTAGGGAAGGGTAGAGAGTGTCAGTATAAGGTAGGGAAGGGTTGGCAGTGTCAGGGATTATAGGTAGGGAAGGGTAGGGAATCTCAGTATAAGGTAGGGAAGGGTAGGGAGTGTCATTATAAGGTAGGGGAGGGTAGGGAGTGTCAGGAATTACCACCTCTGCTTGAACTCACACTGTCAGCTCCACCAACATGATATTTAGCCAAGGCATTTAGTAACGTTGGTAATCTTTATAAACCTGGTAATTATAGGCTTATGTTGTGGTTCTCCAGTCTGTTTGGGTTAGTGAGATGAAGGGAGAGGGAGGGAGAGGAAAAGGGGAAGGATACTGAAAAAGAAAGGATAAAATGAAAGGGTGGAGTGGGAGGAGAAGGTGAAGTCAAAGAATGGAGAAACATCGTGTAAATTAAGAGTTAATCCAGTTTCTCTTAGTCTTAATCAAAATTGTGGTCAGGTACAACAGTCGTTGCTGCTCTGGTTCTGGGTCCTATCAAACTCAGTGTATAATAGTGGATGATGATGATGATGATGATGAAGAAACCTTTCTCGGCCAGGACTGCAGTATACGAGGTGTGGCTAAATAAGGAGAGGAATATCTGGAGGCCTTTATATCTGAGCCACCCCTCACAGGATGCAGCGTCAGGAAATAAATATATTTAAAGGGATATAAAGAATTAATGAATGAAGATAATACTGAAATGGAAATGAAATGGTGCAGGGAAGTACACATGAATGAGAGTGAGTGTTAGTGAAAGTGTTTGGGTGCGAGTGTGCGGTGGAAGTGAGAGAAACTAGTGAGAATGTACAGGAAAATTGGAGTTGAGTGAGACAACACACGGCCGGGTGAAATTAACACATTCCTGTACACCCACACTACCGCCAAAATGTGTTGTTCTGTTCTCACTTACTGCTGCCTCTCTCTCTCTCTCTCTCTCTCTCTCTCGACGTGAATGCAGTTGACCACAGGAAAGTAACCGCTGAAACTGGTCGCTCTCAGATTTTTTGTTTTTTGTTTTTGAGGTTATATTGAAGAACTATCTGTGTTGTGATAGTGTGGTGCATGGGGTAAGTATAGTGTTATGGTGAGGGGGAGCATTACAGTGTGGGCATAGTGGATTGTTTATAATTTGTGTTTTGTGTTGACATTATAGCAGGGAAGATTGACAGACACACCATAGTCTGGCTAGGTGCACTGGTGTCTCTTTAGATAGGGTAGTTTCAGAGGGGTGGATGTCTGACGGTGGTTCATGAGGGATGCTGTTTGGCTGGAGGTTTTGCGTGGTTGTCGTGGCTGTGTGTTTATATGTGTGTTTTAGAATAATAATGCTGGGTGGAAAAGGAGGGGTGTTACTGCGGCACCCTTTGTAGTGTTTGGGCACTTCCTTGTTTCTTCTGTGTGGAAGGGGATAATACAACATAGTAGTTCCAAGGATGGGATAGGTCTTGAGATGAAGCAATGACACCTGTTTTTCTGATATATGATTCTTAATAGGAAGTATTTTTGCTTCCTGAAGTAGATGATGTGCATTTGTTTTGTAGTGCCTTCTGTTATTGTGTTTTTGTTTCGATTTTTTAAGCTAATCTATGTTTGTGTGTTAGAATCAGTCCGTTAAAGAGAATGAGTGATAGAGTGAGTAAAATGGCTGAAAGACTCGGTGAATTAGAAGACTTATTTCTTTTGCTTTTGTTATCATTAGCGCTGAATCTGATATTAGGTCCATTTATTTTAACAAGGTGAAATCGAGACACTCCCCCAGTTCTAATGCTGGGTTGGGATGGGGTAAACCTTTGAAGGACCACCGGCGCAAAATGTTTATAGCACTTATATTTTGATGGTATAATTTTCACCGGCAACGTATTTATAAACTATTTTTCTTGTACCATGGGATTAGAGATTAATTTTTGATGTTGATGTGAGTTCAGTGATAGAGACTAATTATAATGAAATACCTGTGACTTTTGCTGTGTTTATATCAGCCGCTCATATACAAGGGAAGCTGAGCATCACTGGCAGAAGACTTAGAATAGACTGCAGAAAATAAACAGGCCGTGTAGTTATAATCTGTAAGCAGCAGCAACTTCGTAACAACAGCGTGCAGTCCAACAGGTTATAATCCCTGGTAAGCTGCACAAACTCCACAAACTTTTATAAAAACATCCACCCACACGCATCCTCCGCCACTCACCATCCTCCACATATTCTCCATCATTCACCACACTGTTCTTCTATCTATCCTTACTTTTAGTTCATTCCCTCCCTTCATCTCTTCATTCCTACCCCTCTCTCTTCCTTCACTTCCTCACTTTTCTCCTTTCCTTCAGTTTTCCTTCGCTCCCCACTCCCATCTTTTTCCTCCTTTTTATTCTCCTCCTAATCTCATACTTATTTGCATTTCCTCTCGTTTCTGTTTATCTCGTATATTTTTTTTTTCCAGCTTCCTCCTCTCTCTTCGAATCTATTCATCCACTTTCCATTCTCTCTCTCTCTCTCTCTCTCTCTCTCTCTCTCTCTCTCTCTCTCTCTCTCTCTCTCTCTCTCTCTTTACTTTTTCCTTTCTGATCTTTTCTCTTTCCCCTCCTTATTCTCCTTTCTCTCTTCTCTCCACCTTCTCTCTTGAGGTGTGCATAGTAAGCGAGGTAAAGTTTAAGTTCCCAACACCTGGAACGCCTACTTTAGTTTTCAGAACCCGTGAATTTAGATGTGTGTGTGTGTGTGTGTGTGTGTGTGTGTGTGTGTGTGTGTGTGTGTGTGTGTGTGTGTGTACTAATTCATTCTTTTTCCTTTTCAGGTTACACTAGGATAGTCTCATTTTCTCCTTTCATACTTTCCTATAAAATGTCCACCGCAGTTTTTCTATACTGCGTGATGTTCTTTCCGACTTTTTCCTGCCGGCTTCGGCTGGAGGGTTTGGAGGGCGGGGGAGAGCCTTCTTTGCTATCCTTATCTCATTCTTGTAGTTCAGTTACTCTTATAAGAGCTGCATAACATGGGCCAACCGACCTACTGCAGTTATCGTCTCTTCTTATGCTCTGTTCCTTCCAATTGCTACATCTTTTCCGTCCGACACTCCCTATTTCTCCTCATCTCTTCCTTCTCCCAGTCCTCCTTCCACCTCACCGACACCTCACAGCTTTATACCATCTTACAAGAGACACTAAACCTGCACCTGCCCAAAAATATACCACCAGACACGCTCATAAACACTAACCATCATCTGACACTAAACATTTGCACATCCAACATATTTATTTTTTATCATCTGTCTTACACAAACTGAGCAAAGATACTGACACATTTTTCACTTGGCCTTTTGCAGTTTTTCCTCAATAAATGTGCTATATTGACACACGTGGGAAAAAGGAGAGAATACATCAAAAAATAACTGTAGAATCTCTCTCTCTCTCTCTCTCTCTCTCTCTCTCTCTCTCTCTCTCTCTCTCTCTCTCTCTCTCTCTCTCTCTCTCTCAGGTATAAATTCTCAGGTATAAGAATCCAATATATAAAATACATAAAAAAGGCGAAGTGGAAATGGGAGGGTAAAATATTCCAGTCAATTCATACGGTCAGAGGGCCTGAAGGGGGTGTGGTGGGGTGAGAGGAGTGTGCTGGGTTGAGGTAGAGTAGGGGGAAGGGGTTTAGTACAGTTGAGGGGTGTAGGGGGGAGATTGATGGTGGGGTGAGCGTAGAGTATGAGGCTGGTAGTACAGATGGTGGGTGTGGAGGTTAGTGGTGGGGTTGAGAGTAGAGTGGGGTGGGAGGTATTTACAGATGAAAGGTGGTGAGGGGGATGGTGGTGGGGTGAGGGTAGTGTGTGGAGGTGGTGGTACAGGTGAGGGATGGGGGGGATGGCGATGGGGAGAGGGGTGTAACGGTGACTAAGAGTGCAGTGTTTGTATTTTGTGTCATTTTTCACTGCTGTACTCTGAGTGTTCGGAACTTTTTTTTTTAATCTCTGGCTATTTTTTTATTCATGTTAAAAAATGTACTATACGTAATCATATTAAATGCCTACAGTGGAATCCATGGAAAATTGCACAACTCTTTTAGCATTGCAATAATTGATTTTCCCCGTACTGCACACTGCACCAACACAGATATTTCACATTTCTCTGATATCTTCCGTGAAAAATGTATTACGCCTGTGTTAACACCCGTGTATGTATAACAAGATGTATGTGTGTAATATATCACCATCAGCACACGCAGTTACCTTGTAATAAAACAGCGGTCACTGTCGTCTGCCGCTAGCCAAAATTGTCAGTGCTTACCACCCACGTTATTACCTATCTAACGAAATTTGGAGTTAAAGTGTGTTCATATCTATTGCATATTCCGTATTTACGACAGTCTGTCTTTAATTTCCAGTGTAACAGCTGACATTACTGGTACCGGTATGTTGCCCTTTAAAGTGTGAGGGGGTATGTGTGTCCTCAGGCAGACATCAGGAACTGTAAACAGACCCAGGGACTGTCCTTAGAGGGGGGACATTTCAGTTACACAGCTTCCTTTATGCATTTGTTTTGTCTCTGCCCACTACAGATCCCGTTAGTTTACACACAGGTGTCCGAATCATTCTTTGCCTTCGAACCCACGTAAGGTGTCCATATCTCATTCTAGTAGTTCAGTTACTCTTCTAGGAGCTGCCTAGCATGGGCCAGCCGGCCTATTGCAGGTATCCTTCCTTCTTAGGTTCTTGTTCAAAACTTGGATAAATTGCAGTCAGTGAACATCGCCATCATATTACATTCACGTTGACTGCATTTCTCTCCTTCTGTTGCTAATTCATCTGGACTCAGCCGATTTTACCTTCGTTGGACAAGGTATCGCTATGGGCATTTTTTTAATCCGCATTTTTTTTTTTTTGCTGGCACACTGTTCATAGGTTGACTGTGTTTTATTTACCGGTATATATATATTTATTTATTCAGACTAACACTGGAGGCTTTTTTAGCCAAGATGCAATGTCAGATGAGCCGAGGAACAGAAACAGAGGTAGTGTCGATTATTCTCTTTCTGTCTGTCAGTCTGTCTCTACCTATCTGTCTGCCTGTCGTAACATTTTAGATCATTCTTTCCCCAGTTAGTATATAGATGTTGATTTTACCAGTATCGTAAGAGCCGAGGGACCAAAGAAGCTGAAATTAAGGACAGTAAAGCAAGGAGTAATGCCTGCTTACACTGCCCTTGATACTTTATTGGGATACCTCCAACAGTTTTATTTAGCTTTTGAGCCTTGTAAATTATCTGTAAACTCTCCATTAACATTCTTAGGTTTTGATTTCAGAGCTTCTTTACTCCTTCTTCGTCCTTTTCCTTCATTCATCCTGTATATACTTATCGGTACATTTTATTTCCTACCTCATTTTCCTTCTACATTTCACACCTGAGTTAGTACGTAATTTACCATAATTCCTTTTCCATACTTCTTTTTCATTGTTTTCATTTTATCGCCCAGTTATCAGTTCCCCTTCACATCATTTTCATACCTGACTTATTACCTCATTTACTGTAATTCCTCCTCCTTCTCCTCCTCCTCCTCCTCCTGTGCAGCCCCCTTTTATCTAAGACACCCGTCGTATATATTTTTCAATCTCCCCAATGCAAAGAAAGCAATATAAGCACAGATTAGGATCTGCACAGATAACCCTGAGTTAATGGTCACTACTCTCATTTTCGACCTGTGATGGGCTGTGGATCACTGAGGGTCCCTGTTAGTCAAGTGACCACCATCAGGATTTTTTTTAATGTACCAGGGGTCACTGCTTCAGGATGAAACTTGTGTACTTGTCCCACATGGGAGAGTTCCTTGTCTCTTTGGAGCGAACGGAGCTAGGGCCTGATTGACTGCTGCCTACCTCAAAAGCGCCAGGCAAGGCTGCCTCACCACCCCTAAACATCCACACTGTGCAGTGTGTAGTTTCCACGTTATGTCCACAGACTTCCCATAAACTCAATGTACCGGTTTATAATGTCATGCCGTAACTATTAGTTTAGCCTATTTGATTACTTTCTCTTTCAGGTTACTCAATCGGGTAGCTTATAGACAAAGTATTATAGAATGTGACTTTTCCTTTCCGGTTTTTCCTATGAAATTTCCATGTCAGTTTTTCCATGTTGCATGGTGGTTTTTCTCACTTTTTCCTGGGGGGTTTGGTGGTGGTGGGAGCCTTCTTGCTTTACTATCCTTATCCTTCAGCATGTAGAGTTAGATCTTGTAGTCATAGTTTTCTCTGTAACAAGCAGTCTCGAAAGGACCATAAGGTCTGTTGCTGATTGCTTTCCTATGTAATTCCTCCTCCTCTTTTCTTTCGTTCTTCTTCTTCGTCTCCTTCTCCTCCTCCTCCTCCTTCTCCTCCTCCTTCTCCTCCTCCTCTTCTTCTTCTTCTTCTTCTTCATTGTTTTCCTTTCCTTCTTCCCCTAGTTATAAAATTCTTTCCACTTTCCCTGCCACTTTAAGGACGCTGTTTCTCTTTCACTGACTTTTGCTTCTTTCCTCCCACATGCCCCTCTCTTTTCTCGTCCTCCCCTCGCATATTTTTACCTGTCAGCTTCCATCTTCCTCAGGGGTATATCTATCTTTTACCAGCTATTTTTAATCTTTACTCGAGTATTCTAATTTCATTCTCTCTCTCTCTCTCTCTCTCTCTCTCTCTCTCTCTCTCTCTCTCTCTCTCTCTCTCTCTCTCTCTCTCTCTCTCTCTCTCTCTCTCTCTCTCTCTCTCTCTCATCTATCTCCTTTAAGGTTATAATGTCTTCTGGCTTTTCTTTCTTTCTTTTTTTTTTTTTACATTCTTCTCTCCATATTCTCTCCTCCCTCACTCTTCTTTCTTTTCTCCCTCTTTTTACTCTCCTTTCCTCTTTTTACTCTCCTCTTACTCTTCTTTCTTTTTCCTCTCTTTTTACCTCCTCTCTCACTTTTTTTCCCCTCTTTTTCCTCTACCCTCACTCTTCCCTATTTTCCCTTCCCCTCCTCGCTTACATTTTTACCTCCGCCAACTACCATCTCCCTCACAGCTCTTTTTCTTTCTCGCTAACTTTAATCCTCGCTTCCCTTCCTCTTTCCCTCTCTCTTTACCAACGTTTTTCCACCCTCAGGCGTTTCCTCCTCTCTCTCTCTCTCTCTCTCTCTCTCTCTCTCTCTCTCTCTCTCACACACACACACACACACACACACACACACACACACACACACACACACACACACACACACACACACACACACACACACACACATTCTGGACTGCAGTACCTTCGCCTCGTCTCTAAACCTCAGTAGCGATAATTTGTGTCTATACTGTTTTCACTCTGACTTGGCCTAAAATTACCATCTCTCTTCATAACTGCTGAGTAATGGCGAGAGATTAGTATTAGAATAGGGTGGTAGTCACGAAGAAGTGCTGTGGAAAAGATGGAGAGCTGATATATATTTTTTCTGCCTCTGAGAACTAAGCTGTAAAAGGACGAAAATTTGTGCCAAGTTAGAGTAAAAAGAGTATAGCTATTTTCATTTTTTTTTTCAGCAACACACATCTGATGCATCCACTTCAGAAATACATCTTAAAGGGTAAATAATCAAGCACTTTTAACTAATCCTATAAATAAGTTATTAGAGACAACAGGTGCCATATGCAGTCAGAATTAACCAGACCATACCTTTATTTTTACCTGCCCTATCTTAATTGCGGCTTAATTACGAAAGCAAAAACGTTAATGAGTTCCCTGGTGTTTTCATGGACTATAATTACTTGTTATTAGTGTTGGGGTAATTAAAGTGTTGTTTTGGTCACTCGACAGGGCTAGATTGACAGTTGTACTCTAGTGTTTTGGTGAAGCGGATTTTACGTTTTACTAAATACGGAAGGTTTGGTTTATCGTGGATCTCTATATCTTTCTGTTTCTTGCTGTCTGTCTCTTCATCTGTCTGTCAGTTTAGGTCACTTTATTTCCGTTTTCCTCTATCTCTTCCTGTCTTACTATTTCTGTCGTCTTTCTTGTTTTATGCACTTATTTCCTGTCTTTTCAACCCGTCTGTCTGTTCACACTATCCGTTTTATTATATCTGTGTTAGCTTTTGTGTGTGTGTGTGTGTGTGTGTGTGTGTGTGTGTGTGTGTGTGTGTGTGTGTGTGTGTGTGTGTGTGTGTGTGTGCTTACCTCTCCAGTGGTGTGCACAGAGGCAGTTTATCTTGTAGTTTATTCCAAGGCTCCTTTACTCACCCTGTACGTGTGTGATGAGGTATGGAAAGTGGTGTGTGTGTGTGTGTGTGTGTGTGTGTGTGTGTGTGTGTGTGTGTGTGATGAAGCAAAGTGAAGGGCAGTGAATGATGACAGATGATTAGCAGAGAGAAGGAGAGTAACTACAGAGGAGAAAATGAGGTGAAGGAGAAGGATTACAAAAGAGAGTGAGAGGCAATAAGAAGGATAGAAAGAGGAGGAAGATAAATACAGGAGGTGTGACGAGGGGAGAGTGAAGGGAAGATTAAGGGGATTATGATAATGACGGTGAGTGAGGGCTTAAGGAAATACTCATTAAAATACGCAAAAAGATGGCTTATATTTAACACAAATGAGTTGGTGTGGGGAGGCATAGGAAGTGGTTATCAGGCTTTAACTCCTTCAATCTCATTACGTATTTTACCATTTAATTTCTACTATTTTCAGACTAGTACATTCAGCTTCAGACTCTTAATGAACTCCACTGGTTAATTATATCCTTCATTTACCTCTTCACTACACTCGGCCTCTCTAAAGATTATAAAGTTTGTCCAGAAAGAGTAAAAAAAGTTATCAGACTGAGGACTAATATTTTCAGTACCGTGACGCGTTTTTCATGTCACTCGTGTTACCATTATAAGATTTTATTTACCTGTATTATTTTATTTACATCTATTGTTTTATTTACCTTTATTACAACTAAGATGTTTTTGTATTTAACGTGTGTACGGTGATATTATACGATAAGTTCTTTAGATGTACAGTACACACACTGACCCTTAAAACTCACCCAACCCCTCCCTTCTCCCTTTACACACACACACACACACACACACACACACACACACACACACACACACACACACACACACACACACACACACACACACAGAGGGGGGGTAGTATATTGTTTTTGATACGTATGTACACGTGGGTAAGGAGTGTGTGCTTACTTATCAGTCATATGCACAGTGCATGTCATAACAACCCTTCACTTTCCTCTTCAGCGCTTTGTTTTCCCCCTCTAATCTTCTCTCTCTCTCTCATCCTCTTTTTCCTCCACTCCGTATTTTCCTTCCCCCACCCCCCCTTGTTCGCGTTTTCCTTCTCTCCTCTCTCCGTTGTTCGCCCTCCTTGCCCTACTGTTTTCTTCCCACGTTTTTTCTCCTTCCTCTCAATTGTCTCACTTTTTTTTTTCATTATTTCCCCTTGATTTTCCTCATCCGTTCCAGTTCTTTGGCCTTTATTCTTTCCCCCATTTTCTTTTCCATTTCTCTTCGTCTACCATCACCTCTCCTCTCTTTTGTCGAGTTTCCATTTTAGTGTCATTATTCCTTTACTACATCCTTCTTTTCTGCCCATATCTCCACCTCTCATAGCGATAATACTCACAAAATCATCTCATAACTCCCAAATAAAGGCTGTCAATGTGAGCTCTGGCTTTGGGTAATCATAAAAAAGTGTGATCCAGCATCAGTGTGAGTTAGTAAAGAGTTTATGGGAGTTGTATTAGTGAGTGAGCACCCTATAACTGCCATGTGGTCGCCCTCCCCCGTCACATCCAACATGATTCGTCTCTTATTGACCCCTCACTCACATTGGCCAACATTAACTTGAGGTGATGAGGGCAGGGTGGCTGGGTTGATGTGCCTTAATGTAGAGAGTACGGGATAGTTATATGAGAGAGAGAGAGAGAGAGAGAGAGAGAGAGAGAGAGAGAAAGAGAGAGATTGTAAAACGACAGAACCGACCATATTATTAAGGCTGTTAAGATGATGATGGACCCTACAGTATTATATATTTCATCCACCGTAACCCTTTAAATGTAAGAGGTGATTTTATAGCTGAAGGAAATCGTCTGGCAGAAAAGAGAAATAGAATAAATCGTCTTGGTATTGAAGGAGTTAGTCATGGTTGTGGTGTCAGTTTATTATATTTTCAACGCGATTTAGTTTTGTTGAATTTTTCTTTATTTTTTTACATTTTTATTTTCTGATTTCAGGTATGGGATATGTGCACACCTGAGACTGTCTGTGAGTACTGGGTTTAATATCTGCCATTTATTTTTTCATATAATATTCACCCTCTTTTCAAGGGATCTTTGTCTGTCACTTCTGTCGCTAAGGCAAGTTCTGTAAATTTTGTGTTGTTGTTGTTAACTTGCTGGTGTAGTGGATGTTTGTGTATTTGCAAGAGTCACGATGCTCCTTCGATGTAAGTGGTGCTTTAATTGTAATACTTTGCTGGGATGGAGTGAAGGAGGCAAACGACCAGTAATTCAGAGGAGAGAATGTTGGCAGAAGATTTTGTCATATAGTGGACTGACTCTGACTGCTGTTTATAATGATGATGATGATGATGATGATGGTAATGATGGCTTTCTCTGAGTTCCTCTGTGGTGTCGTTGGTAAGAACACAAGAATATCATTGTGTCATCTCGTGTGAGGTCATTTTAAGTACATTTTCGTGTTCACACAAACTTTAGTGGTGGTGCGTGCCTGTTACCGTGTTATTTTATCATTGTTCTCTGTTCCTTCGTGACCTGGCGAGGATTAAAACTTTCTTCTGTTTATTTACTCCCTCATCACCTCCACAGCCCTTGTCCTGCCTCTCATAGTTTATTTATTTATTTATTTTTTCGTTAACATCCTCATTCTTTAGTTCATCTGTTTTCATCTGTCATGGCATTTTTTTTTTTTTCTGTCAGCGGCTTAATTTTTTTAAGTGTCTGTCTCTCCTCCTCTTCCTAATCACTCCGTTGTTGTGTGTGTGTGTGTGTGTGTGTGTGTGTGTGTGTTTGTGTGTGTGTGTGTGTGACTGTATTCAGGTTGAGACATTATTTAGCGAAGAGATTTAGTAACTTAACCCCTTCACTACGAGACATCTCCACAGAACGGAATAAAATCGTCTGGTGGCAGTGAGACTTTAATGCAAGGTACATCCTGGGGCAGAAGGGGTTAAGCAAATAAAAGCTTTCTGTCTGTCTTGTCACACACACACACACACACACACACACACACACACACACACACACACACAGTCCTACCACGTGTGTTATTGTTTTACGTCACTACCTCCAGACAGTTTTATTCAGGTGTGGGTGGACCTCTTGTAGTGAATATTTAATTGGAAGTTAAAGCTCTACAGTACAGAAAGTCTCTCCAAAAGCTGAATAGAATTGTAAGTGAAAGCTCCATCTAAGCTCCACAGTTCGTAAATTATCTCCAAAGGTGTATATATCGCAAATAACGGTTATATCTCAGCTCAGCAATTTATAAAGTCTCTCCAAAACAGTGAAATTGTGAAGGCTGCATCTAAGCTTTGCAGTTTGGAATCTCTCGAAAGCTGAATAAAGTCGTGTTGATATAGCAAGAATAAAACTTCATAGGATGGAAGGGATTAAACACAGACTCCGCTAGTAAGAGTTCAGTCACCCTTCCACGACTCGAGAATTCTTACTCAGTTTATATTTACCAAAGGCGAGCGATTTTATTTAACTTAGGAATAGCTTCCCGTCCTCTGAGGGTTGGAAAAAATATCCCTTTACTCTTCACAGTTGTCATTTGCTAATCTGTTTCTTTTTGTGTCATGTTCCACTCAAGCTGTTTTTCAAGGTGTTTATGTGCACTTATTTCAAGGTGTTTATGTGCACTTATTTCAAGGTGTTTTTGTGCATTTATTTCAAGGTGTTTTTGTGCACTTATTTCAAGGTGTTTATGTGCACTTATTTCAAGGTGTTTTTGTGCACTTATTTCAAGGTGTTTTTGTGCACTTATTTCAAGGTGTTTATGTGCACTTATTTCAAGGTGTTTTTGTGCACTTATTTCAAGGTGTTAATGTGCACTTATTTCAAGATGTTTATATGTACTTATTTCAAGGTGTTAATGTGCACTTATTTCAAGATGTTTATATGTACTTATTTCAAGGTGTTAATGTGCACTAAGTTCAAGGTGTTAATGTGCACTTATTTCAAGGTGTTTATGTGCATTTATTTCAAGGTGTTTTTGTGCACTTATTTCAAAGTATTTATGTGCATGTATTTCAAGGTGTTTATGTGCATTTATTTCAAGGTGTTTTTGTGCACTTATTTCAAGGTGTTTATGTGCATTTATTTCAAGGTGTTTATGTGCACTTATGCACTTATTTCAAGGTGTTTATGTGAATTTATTTCAAGGTGTTTATGTGCACTTATTTCAAGGTGTTTATGTGAATTTATTTCAATGTGTTTGTGTGCATTTATTTCAAGGTGTTTATGTGCATTTATTTCAAGGTGTTTTTGTGCACTTATTTCAAAGTATTTATGTGCATTTATTTCAAGGTGTTTATCTGCACTTATATTCTGTCTTTCTCCCTCTCATGTTCTTATTCCTTACTCGTCTTTAACACCCGGTTCCTCGTTTACTATACTCACGATCAAGAGCCATGTTTGATTTTCTTTGTTGCTTAACTCGTTGCCCTCCCCTCACCCCTGCCCCTGATACCATACCCCCTCACCCCTGTCCCTGTCCATACCCCACATCCCTGCTCCTCTCTATGCCCCCTCACCCCTGCCCTTGTCCATGCCCCCTCACCCCTGCCCCTATCCATACCTCCTCACCCTTGCCCCTGTCCATACCCCTCTCCCCTGCAGCCACTCCCCGCCCCCCAAACATCCAGCCGACGGGAGGGCAGCATGGAAATTATGGGGAATTATTTTTTTGCGGAGGGAAAGTTGGTTGAATTGTAGCCATCAGCTGTCCCTCTTTATCTCCACTTGGACCTCCCTTCATACCCTCTCCTCCCGCCCTCACTGTTTCTCCTCTTCCTCTTTTCCTATCTTCTCATTTTTCCTTTATTTGGACCTCCCTTCATCTCCTATCCTCCCGCCTTCACTGTTTCTCCTCATCCTCTCTTCCTATCTTCTCATTTTTCCTGTATTCCTTCTTCTTCCTGTCTTCTCGTTTTTCCCATTATTACTTTTTCTTCTTCCTATCTCCTCATTTTTCCTTTTATTTTTTCTTCTTCCTATCTTCTCATTTTCCTTTATTCCTTTTTTTCTTCCCATCTTGTCATTTTTCAATTATTCCATTTTCTTCTTCCTATTTTCTCATTTTTCTTTTATTCCTTTTTCTTCTTCCTGTCTTCTCGTACTCTAAACCTCCACCTTCCTCAACCCCCACCTTTTCCCCCCATCGCTTTCATCCTTTCCTGGTTTTGGTTATCGCCAGTGAGTCGGGGTAGGTTTCAATGCTGTGGGTGTTAGGTTGTCTCTTAGCTCAATAAAATCAAATACGGGTAGCTACAATAAAGTCTTCTTTGCGTCTTTGTCCAGTAAGGTAGTGAACACCAGCACCAACACTGATGCAACTGAAGCCAAAATCAGTTTCATTATTCCTTCAGCAGTTACACCATCCTCTCTGCCTACCTCCACCTTCTTCTACCCTCCTGCCCTCTACTTTCCACTCACTCTCCTCTCCTGCCCTCTCTTCTCCTCTCCTGCCATCTCTTATCCACTCCCTCTCCCCTCCTGCTCCCCCTTCTCCATCTCCCCCCACCCCAGTATAGGGTATGCAGTGGATAATGAGGGTAATTTCCCACCACAGCCTCACCAGCACCAGCTACTTAACAACACGACTCACACCTTCATAATTACCTGATACCTTCGATAACGAATGAGGAACACTGAATTCCTTTATAGGGTTGTGCATAATTCCCAGCTCTATCCCTGCAGTCTTATAATGAACTGAATTAATGTTGCATAATTTGTGTAATTCTGGTGTTGAATATGATACTGGCAGCTGTGCATGGTGTTTCCTAGTGCCTAACCTGCTATCATCGACTCACTTCCATTGATGTGGTCTCAGTGGGCATCAGATCCAACTACCATGAATTTCTACCCACCAGTGGTAAGTACAGTATAAGTGGCCCGCTGGATGAGGCGTATTCAGGCACAGTGTGACTCCGCCCCATTAATCACACGCACTGATTAAGTTTGAAATCAGTGGCCATGTGCATAATTACCTCCACCAAGCCCTGTGTGACGCCAGTGTGCGGTGACGTCATGTTATATTTACACCACGATAACAGGTCAATTACTGTGGGTGCGTAATGAGTCGATGGAGAGACTTACAATTACGTGTCGGGCCAGAACGATGTCAGATGGCCAGATAGGCTTTGTTTGGGTAAGATTTAGCCGATTTAACTGTGGATTAGGTTAGGATAAGTTAGATTGTAGCAGACCTTACTTGGGGTTAGATTAGGTTACGTCAGGATTTATCATACATAGGGTTAAGTAAGGTAAGGTGAAGTTCGATTAAGCTTGTGTCGGTAGGGGTATAGTAGACGTCGTTTTGGTACATGTTAGGATATATTAGGATATTTTGTGTTAGGTTAGGTTAGGATAGGTTAAGTTAGGTTACATTAGATTAGGTCAGGTTAGTTTAGTCGAAATTGAAGCATCTTAGGAAAGTTAGGTTATTTAGGGATCAGGTCGTCAGGTCATGTCAAGTTAGGTTGAGATATAAAGGATTTCACTCTGGGTTTGTGGTTAATCCTGAGGCTCAGTGTGGCAGGCGGGTTAATAATTTAGAGGCGGGAAATGTACCGGGTTGGCTGAGATCGAGAATTTACCGATATTGTCGTAGCTGCCAAGAGTGCCGAATAACCCATCTATCTCTCCGTTTATCTATCGACAGAATATGTTTTTTCTGTCCATCCATCCCTTTATCTGTTTCATCCGTCCATCTATCTGTATCTTTCTATCAAGCCTCCCTTCTGCCTCTATCGAACTTTCTGTGTTTCTGTTCCTCATGCCTGTCCACTTGCTCGCTCTATGTCTTACTGTCTCTCACCGTTTCTCTTACTCTTTTATGTTTTACTCCTTTTCTCTGCTCATAGTCTTCCCATTCCTTCTGTTTTTCTCTCCATTTCTTTCCTTTACCCCTTTCCTCTTCTCATTATCTTTCTATTCTTTGTATTTTCTTCCCCATTATCTTTCTATTCTTTGTATTTTCTTCCCCATTATCTTTCTGTTCTTTGTATTTTCTTCCCCATTATCTTTCTATTCTTTGTATTTTCTTCCCCATTATCTTTCTATTCTTTGTATTTTCTTCCCCATTATCTTTCTGTTCTTTGTATTTTCTTCCCCGTTATCTTTCTGTTCTTTGTATTTTCTTCCCCATTATCTTTCTATTCTTTGTATTTTCTTCCCCATTATCTTTCTATTCTTTGTATTTTCTTCCCCATTATCTTTCTGTTCTTTGTATTTTCTTCCCCGTTATCTTTCTATTCTTTGTATTTTCTTCCCCATTATCATAATCACTCTCCCTTTACCCATTCAGTAATATTACACCTTCCTATTTCACTCATACCATCAACGCACGATTTTTTCAGCTCAGGGAAACCAAGTTAAAGAGCTGAGGTTATTTAAGGTTATATCGGAACCTTTCCATTCGATAATATCCCCCCAAAAAGAGAAATTCCTGTTATCCCCCACGTCATTCATTTTTCCTTCACTTCGTTCCCTTCTACTCATCATTCTTCCTGTTTTCCTCTTCATCATTCATTTGTCCTTCACATCTTTCCCTTCTGCTCATCATTCTTCTTGTTTTCCTCTTCATCATTCATTTGTCCTTCACTTCTTTCCCTTCTGCTCATCATTCCTCTTGTTTTCCTCTTCATCGTTCATTTTTTTCCTTCACTTCTTTCTCCTCTGCTCATCATTCTTCCTATTTTCCTCTACGTCATTCATTTTTCCTTCACATGCCCCTCTGCTCATCACTCCTGTTTTCCTCGACGTCATTTTCCCCCCATTATTACTCTTTGTTCATCATTTTTCCTATTTTCCTTCATATTTTCTCATTACCTCTTTCCCCTATGCTCATCATTCCTCCCATTTTCCTCCACGCCATTCATTTTTCCATCACATCTTTCCCCTCTGCTCATCATTCCTCCCGACTTCCTCCCGCTAATAATATTAATGTCTCCCCTCTGGCCCAACAAACACTTGAAATTGATCTGTTGTTGTCATCTCTCCCCCTCTTACCTCTTTCCTCATCCTTTTCCCCTCCTTCCTCACCCTCTTTCCCTCCTTCCTCGCCCTCTTCCCTCCTTCATCTCCCTTTTCCTTCCTCGCCCTCGTACATGAAACTGATCTGTTGTTGTCATCATCTCTCTCCTTCCTCCCTCATTCCTCGCCCTCCTTCCTCCTTCCTCGCCCTCTTTCCCTCCTTCCTCTCCCTCTTCCCCTCCTTCCTCTCCCTCTTCCCTCTTTCCTCGCCCTCTTCCCCTCCTTCCTCGCCCTCACCCCTCCTTCCTTGCCTTCTTTCCTCCTTCCTCTCCCTCTTCCCTCCTTCCTCACCCTCTTCCCTCCTTCCACGCCCTCTTTCCTCCTTCCGCACCCTCTTCCCTCCTTCCACGCCCTCTTCCCTCCTTTCTCGCCGTCCTCCCTCCTTCCTCTCCCTCTTCCCCTCCTCCCTCGTCCTCTTCCCACCTTCCTCTTCCTCTACCTTCCTCGTCCTCTTCCTTCCCCCTACCCTTTTCCGTCTTTGAACCGCGCCCTTCCTTTCTCTCGTCTTTTATTATTCGCTTCTGCTTCATTCCTTCTCATCTCCCCTTCCTATTTTGTATCCTGCTTCAGCCACACTCGGTCTCAGCTGACTGAAGTCGTCATATGTCAGCCAGAAGAATATTGTAACTGCATGGTGGTCCTAGGAAGTAGGTAAAGGACATTAGAACATGGAGGTGATTTGTTTGTGGCCACCTCTAATGGAATTGAGGCGTCTGGCAATAAATAGATAGACATTAGAACATAAGAAAATAGGATAATCTCTCTCTCTCTCTCTCTCTCTCTCTCTCTCTCTCTCTCTCTCTCTCTCTCTCTCTCTCTCTCTCTCTCTCTCTCTCTCTCTCTCATCCCAGTAAAAATGTGACTATACTCTTTTTACTCTAACGTGGCCAGATTTTTCGTCCTTTTGCAGCTTACATCACGTACGTCACTGACATATAAAAGACACTGTTATCGCCCTAAATGCTTTCCAATTCCTTCGTGACGAGTATCCTATTGTAGTGTCAGTCTGTTGTTACAAATCAGAATTCATGATGGGGAGGTGGCAGTTTTAGGCCAGGTTA
This sequence comes from Coenobita brevimanus, assembly GCF_032717465.1. Lineage (NCBI taxonomy): Eukaryota > Metazoa > Arthropoda > Malacostraca > Decapoda > Coenobitidae > Coenobita > Coenobita brevimanus. Next base: position 17,432,575 of record NC_136995.1, read on the forward strand.
GAGTGAAAAGGGCATAGACGACCAGAATAAGAGTAGGACAGTAAAGAAAGTTGATGTTTGTGGAGCATCAGTCAGTGTTCAGAAATTTTCGTTAATCACCTTTCTGAAGCAAGACCTCGACACTGCAACTCATCCCTCATCTTTTCGTTATTCATTATCTCACCCCACCTCGCCCCCCTCCCCAATGATCACCCTCCCCCTCACTGCCTTCCTTCCTTCTTTTCAAAGTTTAATCTGAGTGGGCGCCGCCGGAAAGATCACTTGGCCCCAAAAAATTAGATTAATTTTGTCAGACTATAAAATCAGACGCGAGGTTTTCATGGCCTTTTGCTATGTACTGTACTTTTTTTTTTTTTTTTAATATCTTCAGGGCTAAATATCTTTTGGCGGCAGCAAGAAGAGCAATAAAGAAGACTGACATTGTAGGAAGGGGAAGGGATGAGGGCAGGGAAGGGAAAGGGATGAGGGCAGGGAAGGGCAAGGGATGAGGGCAGGGAAGGGAAAGGGATGAGGGCAGGGAAGGGGAAGGGATGAGGGCAAGGAAGGGGAAAGGATGAGGGCAAGGAAGGGGAAGGGATGAGGGCAAGGAAGGGATAGGGATGAGGGCAGGGAAGGGAAGGGAATGAGGGCAGGGAAAGGGAAGGAATGAGGGCAGGGAGGGGAAAGGAATGAGGGCAGGGAAAGGAATGAGGGCAAGGAAGGGGAAGGAATGAGGGCAGGGAAGGGAAGGGAATGAGGGCAGGGAAAGGGAAGGAATGAGGCTGTTTCTAGCTCCTTCATTCCGAGGGTGTGCTTTGAATGAAATAATTTGCTGATGGTATGTGAGTTGTAGACGTCCACATTTTAATTAAAGTATGGGACGTGTTGGACTGAGCAAACTTCCCAATGGTATTACTCATATTTTAGCTTTGCCCGCGATGTGTGTAGGTTGGCCGTAGTGTTGATATTGTGAGGTAACCCAATTTTGGTGCTCAGTTTGGCACTTTCTGGCCTTTTTTTTTTACTTTTTTTTGAGCAGTATGATGGCGGATTTTGTGAACAGCCACTTAAGTAACACCTATTATTATTATTATTACATGTGCTTTCAGACGATTGCAGTGGAGCTGTAATAGATTCCAAAATAATTGAGTTTTGGTTGTGTGCTCGCTCGAATAGTAGAAACGAAAGAGAGAGAGAGAGAGAGAGAGAGAGAGAGAGAGAGAGAGAGTAATGAAAGTTGGCGGAGGTGCAGTGAGAGAGGCTAAGGCAGGAATGGAGTGAAGGTATGGGAGAGGGTGTCGGGGGATTGCAGGAGAAGGTAGGGAGACAGAAGGGGGGTAGGATGGGGGTTAATTTATGCTGGAACTGTTGATAGGATGAAGGTAAGGGGAAGGAGTGAGTACAGGTAAGGGGAAGGGATGAGGGCAGGGAAGGGGAAGGGATGAGGGCAGGGAAGGGAATGGAATGAGGACAGGGAAGGGAAAGGAACGAGGGCAGGGAAGGGAAAGGAACGAGGGCAGGGAAGGAGAAGGGGAGAGGATGAGGGCAGGGAAGGGGAAGGGATAAAGGCAGGGAAGGAGAAGCGGTAAGGGTAGGGAAGAGAAAGGGATTAGGGCAGGGAAGGGGAAAGAATGAGCGCAGGGAAGTGGTGAGGGTAGGGAAGGAGAAAGGGTGAGGACAGGGAAGTAGAAAGGGTAAGGACAGGGAAAGGGTGAGGGCAGGAAGAAGTTACAAGTTAGGGGATGGTGGGTGAGGGTGAGGGTGATGGCAGGGAGGGTATGAAAGGAAACAGGGAGTAAAACTGTCACCACGGTGTAATATGTTAATGCGGAACAGAAACATGTCACTGTCACACCCTAACCTCACCACCCAACCACCAGCACTGCAGTGGCACTAATGAGGGATAATGGGCCATAAACACTGTGCACTAAGAAATGGATAAGTAATATACGATCAGGAGGAAGATAATTAACAACGATGAAATAATTTGTTGCTGTCTGCTTGCATCCCTCCACCTCTGCGATGGGTGCATAGCACCGGTCTAGCAACAAACTCTCATTCCTTTTCTGTCCAACTTTCTAATGCAAGAGTTAACCGTTACTCCCAGTTCTTCTTTTATGCAACGGGTCAACTCTGGAACTGTCTCCCTCTGTCTGTATTTCCTACTTCCTATGATCTCCAGTCTTTCAAACGCAGTGTGTTTAGGCATCTCGAAATGAACGGATCTTGAATTTGGCTCACTTTTGTATTGTTTTTGTTTTGTTTTTCTCGGAAGGAACTGTTTTGCGGGCTCATCCTTTGGTTCCTTCTTCCCCGCATTAAAAAAATATACAGTATAATAAATAAAGAAATGTTTTCATGAGAGATCCAGTAAAACGTCGGTATATTCAGAACATCAGTAAATTAGACTTTTTATAATTCAACGCTGTTATCCATTTCACTGCGCGTCTCTCGTCCTTATTTCTAATTAATAATTCTTTCTTCATCTCCTTCCCTGTCAATATACCGTCTCCTCGCCTCTTGCACTCTTCCTTCTTCTCTTTCTTGATCATCCGTGTTTCCTTTTCCTGCCAGTCTTTCCTTCACTTTCCACCATACCTTCTCACTCTCACATTCTTTCTCTGTTACACTCTGTCCTTTCCTTTCCTCGTTTCTCTTTTCCTTCCTTCTTTGTTGTCTGCTATCTTTGTCTTATTGTGGCATTGTAGTCATACCCTTAGATATAAGCCGCCTGGTATAGGGAATCCGACATCCTGCAGTTATTCCTTTTTGTTACATTCTTTCCATTCATCCTTTAATTATCTCCTTCCTTAATATCGTCATTCCCTCCTTCCTTCTACCTCCCCTTCCCTTCTTCCTCTTCTCTCCACTGATGGCTGCAAGGGATGGAGGGAATAACAGCTGGAGGGAGGGAGGGAGAGACAAAAAGTTAACGTAATCTCCGGTGGATGTTATGGAGTGTGTCTCAATGTTATGGTAATCTATTGCAGTCATCTCTTTGGCTAATGTTTTGCCGTACTGAGTTCTTCCCTTTTATTCATCCCTGCCTTCTCCCCCGTTCTCTTTACTCTTCTCATTTCCTCTCACTTTTGCTTACTCTTTCTTCTGTCTGTTCTCAGCCTTCTGCCCGCCTTGTGGTTATCGCTGTCTTTTGTTAGGCTGATGTTTTGCCATGCTGTGTTATTCCCTTTTTTCATCTCTGGCGTCACCCCCACTCTTTTTAGTCCTCCTCTTTTCTTCTCCCTTTTGGCTCACTGTCTCTCCTCCTATCTGTTCTCTCCCTTCTTCCCCACGCCCTTTGGTTATCACTGTCTTCGGTTAGGCTAATGCTTTGCCATGCAGTGTTCTTCCTTTTTTTCATCTTTGGCTTCTCCCTCACTCTTTTTACTGTTCCTCCCTCCTTCTCTCTTTTGCTCACCCTCTCTCCCCTCGTCTGTTCTGTGCCTCTTTCCCCTCGCCCTTGGGATACCTAAAACCATCTTCCCTCTAATATAAGTCAGTGTTAGGTCAGCACTCGCCAGGTCAGCCAGGGTAAAAGCTGCCTGAATGTTTGAGTGGGGAAAGGGGAGAGGGGAAATGGAGGGGGACAAAGGGAGAAGGAAAGTGGGGGAATAGGAAAGATTGCTGAGTGGGAGAGGGAGGGGCCGGGAGACGAGTGGTGGTGGTAGGGGGTAGTGGAGAGGAGAAAGGAGAAAAAGAGGGCGGGTGTTGATAGATGGATAAATAAAGAGACTTGAAGAGTATTTGTGAAAAGATGGTTAGTGGAAAGAGAAGGGGATAAAATGTGAATAAGAGGAAGTTCACAAGAAACATGAGAGTGAATAGGAAAACTGTAAAGAAACACAATGTAGTGTAAAAAAAAAAAATGATAGATGAACGTACGAATATGTGAAGGTAGAGAGGGAAAAAAAGTGAAGTGAGCTTGAGGCGAAGAAAGCATTAGGAACGTTACGAGAAAATAGATGCATCATAAATTTGAAGGAAAGTGTAAGACAGGAAAGTATGAAGCGGCTAGAAATGAAAAAAAAAAAAATGGGAAACTGGTTAACACAGAAGCGGAAACAGAATCCTTAAGTGTAAAGAAGAAAAGAAAACTGGACGAAAAATGAACTTTTCAAAACTGAGATAAACCGAGAGAAAATTCAGGAGTTAAAGTGAATATTAGAGGATGCAAATGATGACTAGGGGAGAAGAGAAGTGAAGAGAGACAAGAAGAGGAGGAGGAGGGTGAAGGAGAGAGAGAGAATCGGGAAGGGAGAGGGGCAAAATAGAAGGAGACTGAGGAAAGGGGAAGGGAGAATAAAGAAGGGAGACAGACTAAGAGAGGGAGAGTGAAGAAGGAAGAGGGAGATTGTGAATAATGGTGGAGAGGGAGATTGAACGGGGGAGAGGGTGGATGAGGGTAAGAGGAGGGTGGTGAGTGTTTACATAAATAATCCACATAGACCACCTCCATTAGTGAAGATAGCCCTGTCTCCCCCCCAACACACACACACACACACACACACACACACACACACACACACACACACACACACACACACACACACACAATCTAAATCAAATCCTTGAGTATTAGACAAAAATTTCAGATGTGTGCCTCAACTAGGTAAACTTAAGAATAATCCCCATCTTACTGTGTTGCCCTAACCAGCCAAGGAAACCCGATGCTTAGAGAGAGAGAGAGAGAGAGAGAGAGAGAGAGAGAGAGAGAGAGAGAGAGAGGATGACATATTTATAAAGGACAGAAAATTGGATGGTGATTGACATCGTATCCTAAGCGGCATTTTAAAGAAGACAGCAACCTTTACATTTTCCTGGAAGCACTTATCTAGATTGGTATATTCTTACTGAGAGAGAGAGAGAGAGAGAGAGAGAGAGAGAGAGAGAGAGACTTAGTTACAACGACAAATGGTGGGAGGGAGGGAGGGAGAGAGATAACAGAAGAAAGTAAAAGAATGTAAATTAAGATGGAGGAGAAAGGCATAAGAAAGAATAATAGGAAAAATAATAGTGACTATCTGGGAAGAGGAGAGTATAACTGTGTGTGTGTGTGTGTGTGTGTGTGTGTGTGTGTGTGTGTGTGGCGTTTTCCAGCCGAACAAATTTATGGTACACATAACTTGCTCCCCGGCAATGGAAATTTAAATTGAACTTGCAATCCCTTAACACCACTTTATATCACTTACCATTGATCCGAATCCCACGGTGCAACGTGATGGTAAATTATCCTGCAGTATCAACAAGGCGGTAAATTATCCTGCAATATCAACAAGGCGGTAAATTATCCTGCAATATCAACAAGGCGGTAAATTATCCTGCAATATCAACAAGGCGGTAAATTATCCTGCAATATCAACAAGGCGGTAAATTATCCTGCAATATCAACAAGGCGGTAAATTATCCTGCAATATCAACAAGGCGGTAAATTATCCTGCAATATCAACAAGGCGGTAAATTATCCTGCAATATGTGTACAGGTAAAACACAGGTATACTTAACCCCTTGACCCCGAGGATGTGTTCTTCATTTTATTCTTGCCATCTTCAGACGATTTTATTCAGCTTAGAGACGTTACGAATTGAAGGGATTAAGTGTGGCATTGGTAAAGCCCCTTTGAGTACGAGACACCTTTGCAGAGCTGATTAAAATCGTCTGGTTGCAGGAAGAAGAAAAGAAAGGAAGAAAACAAGAAGAAGGAGAAGATGAAGAAGAAGAACAATAACTACAACAATGACAACAACAACAACAACAACAACAACAATAATAATAATAATAATAATAACAATAATAATAATAAGAGGACGTCACCCATATCCAGAGAATAATGTGTTTTGCTATCACTGTGCCATGACTTATTTAAGTGAAAGGAATATACCCATACTTGGCGCTGTTATTGGTGGTTTGGTTTTGTGGAGAGGATGGAGAGTGAGAGACTAACGAGGAGAGTGTATGTGAGCGAGGTGGAGGGGGGGACAGAGGGAGGGAGAGACCGAGGATGAGAGAGAGGGATGGAATGGAAAGGAATATGAAAGAGGAGGGCTGTGAGTTGGGAGGAGAGCAGAGGAACAGCAGGAGACAGGGCGACATGGAGGCGATTTGTTTGTGGCCACCTCGTACGGGATTGAGGCGTCTGGTTATAGATAAATAGATAGGCAAGAGTTATGGCTCCAAGAAGGGCCGAAATAGTTGTACCTTCCCACTAAACTTCCCCAAATTGTGATATAATTCGACCACAGGTATCCTTTCCTATAGGTTTAGGGAAATTGAACAGTCATTTTTATCCATATATTTCCGTTTATCTAATTTTGCGTAAGTTAGAGCTGGAGCCAGTCAATGAACTTCCTTCCATGGTCCCTCCCTTCTCTCCTTCCATGGTCCCTCCCTTCTCTCCTTCCATGGTCCCTCCCTTCTCTCCTTCCATGGTCCCTCCCTTCTCTCCTTCCATGGTCTCCTCCTTTCTCTCCTTCCATGGTCTGTCCCTTCTCTCCTTCCATGGTCCCTTCCCTTCTCTCCTTCCATGGTCTCCTCCCTTCTCTCCTTCCATGGTCCCTCCCTTCTCTCTTTCCATGGTCTCCTCCCTTCTCTCCTTCCATGGTCCCTTCCCTTCTCTCCTTCCATGGTCCCTTCCCTTCTCTCCTTCCATGGTCCCTCCCTTCTCTCCTTCCATGGTCCCTCCCTTCTCTCCTTCCATGGTCCCTCCCTTCTCTCCTTCCATGGTCCCTCCCTTCTCTCCTTCCATGGTCCCTCCCTTCTCTCCTTCCATGGTCCCTCCCTTCTCTCCTTCCATGGTCTCTCCCTTCTCTCCTTCCATGGTTTCTCCCTTTTTTTTCTCTCCTACATCCTATTTTTTTTCTTAGTTTTTCCATCCTTGTTATAATCTCCTTTCCTTCTCGTTTTTTCTCATTTATTTATTCTTTTTCCCATTTTGTTTCTCATCGCCTTCCCCTTACTTCATCCCCCCCCCCTCTCTCTCTCTCTATCTGTCTATCTATCAATCTCTACATCTATGTCTGTATGTCTGTCTGTCTACCTACCTATCCATCTCTCTGTCCATCAGTCTGCCTGTCTACCTATAGCTGTCTGTCTGTTTCTGTACCTATCTATCTAGTCATCTATATCACAGGATGACAGCTAATATGAGTAATAATCTCTTTCCCTGTAATTTCTGTTTTCTTCACTCCTCTTAGTTTTTACGATTTACAACATTACTTCCTCCTCTGTTCCCATTCTCTTACCCAATTTCATTTTTTTCGTCGTCATTTCCCTCTCTTCCTGCTCATTTCATCAGCTGCCCTTTTCCCTCCACCCTCATGGTCTGCTGCTCCACATCATTACACACGTTCATTTATCATTAACCATTCCCCTCTTCCTCCTTCACCCTCTTATCCTTTGTCTTATCGTCTTTTATCTGTTCCAGTCTCTCCGCTTCCTCCCACCCCCTTGTTCTTACACTGTCGATTATTCTCTGTTTTTCCTTGCTCCTTTTATTTTTACTGAGTGCATTTCTCTTGTTATCTGAATATGCTGTTAAGTGCTTTGTCCTGGTGTGTGTGTGTGTGTGTGTGTGGAGAGAATGAACATAGTTTATACTAATGATCTTTCTCCGTCCATCTCTCCCCTTCTCCCTGTTAACTCTCTCTTTCATCAGCTCTTCTCTCATTCTCAGTACTTCCTCTCTCCTGCATCACTTTCCTTCCCTCATTTTTTTTCTTCAGTTTTCCCCTCGTTCCTGTTCTTCGATCTTACTTGAAAAGAATGCTTATGGTTTTGATAGTTTTAGGGTAGTTTATGTCTTTTAGAAGTATTTATAGGTTAATAATGGGAATAATTAAAAGGACTTGAAGAAAGGCATATTTAAGCCTTTCTCTAAAAGTGCGATTGTTTAATTCGAGTGAGGCGTCGTATTTACAGTACTGGTGATGCTCTTATGTCGAGAATCTGTGTATAATGTGTCCGCTGTGTCTTTGGTCCGTTGTAACCCACATCTTCATTTGACCACATCTTGGTAATCTCCAGTGTCATATATAGTAATTACCAGTGCAACACGCTGCTGTACAGTGCGGTACTCTTTGTCAGAATCCAGCACAACTTACTTCACCCCACAGCAACTTACCACACATATTTTGCCAGAATGGTCAATAAACTTACCAATACCTGTGATTATTCCACACAGTGCGCTGCTTATCTCACTGACGTTTGTCCACGGACATTACAGTAAACCATAACACTTTAAACAGCATACATCAAGGTTGTTCTTCAGCATCACCTGCTGCTGCACACAGTAAACCTTGCCTTACACCTCAGTACACACCAGTGTGGTTATGCAGGGTACAGCCTTACACATCATATAGCCAGAACCACCACCACAACGAGTACTGCCCACCACCAGTAACCCGTGTGAATCACTGTGTATGGTTATATCTGCCAGCATCTGGCGGGCGGTAACACCAGTAACTATCCCAGTCACACCCATAATTAAGGCCGCTCTGATCCGTGGCCACCAGAACCAAACTGGACAATGATGATGGGGATGAACATTTTGGGATGTGTTTTGTGTGTCACTCGTTTTTAGATCTCCCACTAGCGTTAAAAAATCGTTGTTGATCTCAGACTGTGATAGTGATTAAGTAGATAAGGGAGGATATTACTTGCTGTATTTTGATCATATTGTTATTTGTTGTATTGATAATCTCACCTGCAGTTTTGTACTTTCAGAAATATCCTCACATTGATTCTGTGCACAGGAAAGTAAGAGAAGGTGAAAGACATGCAGATGACAAATTGGAGGTGTAATGCTGTAGTCTGTATGTTTACGAGCGTAGTATTTTTTTTTTTTTTTAACATTCGTAAGTGCTGCTAAAAGTGTATACGAGTGATATGACTGGGAGACGATGATGTCACACCAACACTTACTGACTTTTTTTTTTTTTTCTTACCTTTCTCTGCCAAAGCAGGGGGTGTAATGAAACGAATATTACCCGCTTCCTTTCTCAATGTCATTAATATATCCCGGTAATTTTCCTTACACAGATGGTGACAAACGAGGAGTAAAAACCAGTTTCATGTGCCACAGTGTTTTGGTATTATTCATTTTTTTGTTTATTTATTTTTACATTAAAGCACTTGTTTTGGAAATAGAACATCGCAGCCATTAACACTGTGAGAGGTTTTCACGAAGTTGAATTAAATCATTAGCGGTAGCAATAACGAAAGCTGAAGCGATTAAAGGAAATTGATTTGAACTTACTTAGTGAAAGGATTCTTGTTGAAACCTGAAGGAGATCGCCAAGGAGCAGACAGTGGGGATAAAAATGACGGTAGCAATACGAAGTATAATCGATATAACACCCCACTAGAACCTCACGTGGTCTGCAGTATCTCATGTGTTGTGGGAACGGCTCAGTGTGCTGGTGTGGGCTTGGGTGTGGCAGTGGGAGTAGGAAATGAGTACATGACGCAGGGTTAGACGTTGAGAGCGCTGACCCAGCCGGCCACCCAACACAAGAGAAATTGCCTGGTGGAGTGGTATAGGGGCGTTATATATGGAGCGGTGTGTGTGTGTGTGTGTGTGTGTGTGTGTGTGTGTGTGTGTGTGTGTGTGTGTGTGTGTGTGTGTAAAACGTCTTCGTAGTGAGGAGCATCGTCTGAGTTAAATGAAACCCTGTGGTGCAAGAATATAATAAAGACGTTATGTAGTAGTTAGGATTGGTTTATTTTGTACTAGTCATTTCACACACACACACACACACCAGTTCTCCACTTCCATTTCCCTGTCTTATCAGTTTATGAAGTTTGAGACCTCGAAATACCATCAGAGGGTAGAAGATAAAAAATAACTCGCATTCTTTTGATAACTTTTTTTGTTTATCTTATCGTCTGCTTCTCACTTATCATACATACCAGTTTCCATTCTCCATACCTTTCACTCTGCTTCCTTCCAGTAATTTTATCCAGTAATTTTTGTGCTTATCGTTATCAAATCTTTATTCCTTTAAATTTCCCTTATCGTCCGTTCCCATTATCTTTCGTTTTTCAGTCATCTTCAGTCTAGTCTTCTCTTCCTCTTTTCTCTCATTTTTTCTCTCCTTGTTTCTGTCGTCATCTCCTTCGGCAACTTCTCCCTTCCTCTCCCCAGCTCACATCTCTTCTTCCACATTCTTCTCTTCCTGCCGTCCAGTCTTAGTTAAACTCCTCTCAACTTTCTTCAGATTTCCTTTCTTCCTCCTTCCCCTCCTGTTTCCTCCACATCCCCTGCCTCCCCGCCGGCTATGAGAACGCAAAAGATTTTCCACCGTGCTGTGTATCTGTGAATGAAATAACCTGAAAATAAAATAACATGAAGCCAGAGTCAACAGATAGGTATAAATCTTTTTGATATATCGGTTGGGCACAAATGTGTCTTATTCTTAGTTACCAGTACAATTTTTTTCACATATATACAAAATGGTCCACATGCCATGCCCAGTTGGGAATAAATACAATGGTACTAGTGTATTTGGACCTTGTCTGTAATATCCATGAGGAGAAAATACCATACCATTTATATTGATCATTTGTCACCTGTCACCTTCAGGGACATACCTTTTTGATCGCATGTATAAATATTGTGGCCAGGGCAGCACGAGGGTCCTTGATCTTTGGGGGAAATGAACCAGAGGAGTAGAAATCCTAGGTACAGTCTGCCGTCTCTGTGTTACAGTTGCTACGAGGCTGCTTGCAACACAGGGGCGGGCTGATGAGATGGGCTTATCCAAATACCAGAAAAGAACGAGAGGTCCAGCTCCCCACTCTAGCTTGAGTCATAGAGGCGTTCAGTTATATCTCTGTCTACGTATAACTGCCCGTGTGTGTGTGTGTGTGTGTGTGTGTGTGTGTGTGTGTGTGATGGTCGATTCTGTCCCACCATCCTATATTTAGCAAGTCCTTTCTTCTCCCATGCCAGCGGTTGGGTAAAACTACAAAATTTCTGTGGCAGCGGCTGCATGCGGTGACCAACACGAGTTTTGACTTTTAATTTGAAGGAAAATTTTATGTAGCTATGTGCCAAGCCAGCCACCGCTCGACGTTTACTTTTTATATAAATTGATAACTTTAATCCCTGGATGTTGTATGTGTGTTGGGATGAAAGAGGGGTGAGGAGAAGGGAGAGACAGGAGTAGGAGGGGAGGGAGAGGGGAGAGACAGGAGTAGGAAGATAGGGAGAGGGGAGATATTGAAGTGAAACGTGTGAGACGGAGAGAGGGATGAGGGGAGGAGATAGACAGGACTGGGAAGGGATGGGGAGGGGAGGGGAGGGGAGGTCTTTGAATGAAGCATGTGTGAGAGGGAGAGAGCATGTTAAGGGTGCAGTGGGTGTGCTGGCGTTTGAGGGTGTGTTGTGTGGTGTGGTGATGTGTATGTGTGTGGGAGATATATGTGTGGGTAGGACAAAATGGTTGTGAGGGGGCGAGGGAGTTGGAAGATTTTACGAATGAATGAACGGTAAAGAAAAAGCTCTGGCAGTTGGGTGGTGCTGGGATTGTGTGTGTGTGTGTGTGTGTGTGTGTGTGTGTGTGTGTGTGTGTGTGTGTGTGCGTGCAGGAAGAGGGTGGGGCTTGAGGTGAACAATAATAATCTACCTGGCCATTATATTTTCCATACCTGGTTTACTGTATACCACTTTTAACAGGCGTCTTACAATATGGGAAAACAGTAAAGTAAAATTATGTTATTCTTTACGTTGTCTGAGGCTGATGGGAATATAAAGGTACCTTGTTAAGTTTTAAGGTATTATGTCACATACCTCATCACCAATACCACAGTGATTATACCACTCACACCACATCACCAATACCACAATGATTATACCACTCACACCACATCACCAATACCCCAGTGATTATACCACTCACACCACATCACCAATACCCCAGTGATTATACCACTCACACCACATCACCAATACCACAATGATTATACCACTCACACCACATCACCAATAGCACAATGATTATACCACTTACACCACATCATCAATACCACAGTGATTATACCACTCACACCACATCACCAGTACCACAATGATTATACCACTCATACCAAATCCAATACATTCCTGTCAATTAACATCACAGCCGGCCACCTCTCACACCAAAATTACATCCATTACTACCAACACACACACACACACACACACACACACACACACACACACACACACACACACACACACACACACACACACACACACACAGGAAGCAGGAAGTGTATGGGTCAGAGCACAGGTCACCAGAATTATGTGACCTCTGACACCCTCGCTTCCCTTGCCATTATCCTCCCTTGGTCTCCCTCCCTTTCCTTCCCTTTCATTACCTCCCTTCCTGCCTCCCCCCCTCTCCCTTCACACACACACACACACACACACACACACACACGCACTGGTTGTCGGAAGTTGCCCCCCCCCTCTCTCTCTCACTCCTCTCTCTCTCTCTCTCTCTCTCTCTCTCTCTCTCTCAGTCGAGATGCATGTCTTGTAGTAAATGTAGGAACAAATGATGCACACGACGGAGGTAGAGTTTCCACCAAAAATATCTTGCAGAAATATGAAGCCCTTCTAAAAGTAATGAAAAATAAGTCAGATAAGTGCGTGGTGAATGGTATATTGCCAAGGCTACGTTCCAATTCTTACTGCAGGAACAGAGTAGCAGAAATTAATGGAGCCCTTAAGGAAATGTGTACCAGAGAAAACATATATTTCAATGATGTCTGGAACAGATTTGTGGAAAAGCCAAGCCTCTTTAGACAAGATGGTGTACACTTAAATGCGAAAGGAATAGCAGAGATGGGCAAATTGATAAATATGGCAGTTTTTAAACTCCACGAGAATGCAGGTGTGGCGGAAACACTTGCGCCCCCTGGGGACCTCACGGACACTCCCACCTCGCCCTTCACCCAAGCCCCGCCCCTCACCCTCACCTCGCCCCCCCCTAATCTCACGGTCGCGCAGCCACCCTCCCCCTCCTCTCCCTCCCTATCCACCCCTCCACTGACCCAGGGAAACTATAATAAATCATAATTCCCGGGGAGATGGTGTATCCGGATTAGCCCTACAGTCAAAGCCAACCGCAGAGCAAATTAAAGTATTATCATTCAATGCTCGCAGTCTTAGAAACAAGTTTAACGAACTCAAAATCCTTCTAAGTGTCGAAGATTTTCATATAATTGCCGTAACAGAAACGCATCTTGATATAGGTAATAAAGATTTATTAGCTGAATACCAGTTAGACTTGTATAAATTTCACTATAAATGCAGAGAAAATGGACGCTTAGGAGGTGGTGTTGCGATATTTGTAAAAAATCACTTAAACCCAACAGAGGTAACCTTAAGTGGACAGAACACCGAACTGGTCTGTGTCAAAATACGTCTAAAATATATGAATATAAATATTGCTACAGTCTACCGTCGCCCTACTCATACTCCAGAGGAAGACACAGAACTATATAGTACAGTACCTTGCAGGAAGTTCTCGATGGGGACGAAACGTTGATTACCGGCGACTTCAACCTGCCGTCAGTAAATTGGAAGACAGTTACCGGTAGCAGTAATAATGACAAAAGAATGACAGAGTTCATTAAGAACAACTTTTTATTTCAATGTGTCACGGAACCGCCCTGAGCACACTAGCTGAGCACATAGAAAGAATTAATGATGCAAACGAAATGTGGGCAGAATTTAAGCACGTATTCATGACCGCTCAAAACAAGTACGTGCCAATGAAATCCAGACAAAACAAAGGCAGAAACAAACCAGCGTGGTTTAATGCCGATATTAGCAAAGCAGTTAAAGAAAGAAACCGTCTCCACACCTTGCTTAAAAGTCACACCAGTGAATTAATCACAGGGCAATATACCAGTAGTAGAAGAAAAGTTAAAAAACTCATTAGAACAGCTAAACGACAATTTGAAATTGATATAGCAAAAACAAGTTCTACGGATCCTAAGCTTTTTTATGGATACATTAACGGCAATAAGAGACTCAAGACGAGCATTGGTCCACTTATCAGCGACGAGGGTGCTCTTATCTCGGACGATCAGGAAATTGCCTCTACTTTAAATAAGTTTTTCAGTTCAGTTTTCACAGTAGACGCCAATGACACCATCGAAGAGCATCAAATTGCAACCCAAAACGCACTAAGTGATATGCATGTTAGCAGTATTGATGTGAGAGATAAACTTAATATAATGAACGGTAATAAGACTCCCGGCCCAGACAATTTCTACCCTAAAATACTGAAAAATGTGATGGATGTAATATGCAGCCCTCTAACATCTATCTTTAACAAGTCCCTACAACAAGGAAAGGTTCCAGCAGACTGGAGACTGGCTAACGTGACCCCTATATATAAAAAGGGCAGTAGAGATCAACCAGGTAATTATAGACCAATTAGCCTAACCTCTGTCTTGGGAAAGATTCTCGAATCATTAATTAGAGATAGGATAGTTGAGTTCCTAGAAACTAATAACGTAATTAGGAACAGCCAGCATGGCTTTAGAAAGCGGAGATCATGCGTGACAAATTTAATTGAGTTTTACGATACACTTTTTAAAATGAATGATTGTACCAGGTCACTTGATATAATCTACTTAGACTTCCAGAAAGCCTTTGACAAAGTGCCGCATGATAAACTAATGACAAAAGTAAGATCACTCGGAATTGACGGAAATATTCATAGGTGGATACGTTGCTGGTTAAGTGAGAGAAAGCAACGAGTCGTTATAAATGGAGTAGAGTCAGACTGGGCTCCAGTGACCAGTGGTGTTCCTCAGGGATCAGTGTTGGGACCAGTCCTATTTATTATGTATATTAACGATATCGTTGTTGGCCTAAACAACTTCATTTCTAAATTTGCAGACGACACAAAAATCGGCAACACTATATTAACTGAAGAAGACAGAATTAGCCTTCAAAATGACCTTGATAAAATTATCAGCTGGTCAGAAAAATGGCAAATGCCCTTCAATGTAAGCAAATGTCAGGTACTGCAATGTGGGACGAAAAACAAAAGGTATGATTGCGAAATGAAGGGCCAAATCATTAGCAAGTCCTCACTAGTTAAGGATCTAGGCGTACTAATTTCAGACGATCTGAAATGTTCGAATCAATGTATCTCTGCCGCCAATAAAGCCAACAGGACCCTAGGCTTCATCAAAAGACATTTTACATGTAAAAGCAAAGATATTGTAATCCCCCTATACAAAAGCATAGTCAGGCCACACTTAGAGTTTGCAGTGCAGTTTTGGACGCCTCACCTAATTAAAGATATAGAAATACTGGAAGCGGTCCAGCGTAGGGCTACCAAGTTAATCCCGTCCCTGAAGAATAAACCATACCTCGAGAGACTCAAGGAATTAAACCTATTCTCGCTTAGAAAACGGAGACTCAGGGGACAACTGATTGAATGTTTTAAGATTCTAAAAGGCTTTAAAGTCGGACTCGCGCCCGTTTGCGGCTGTGGTGTGGCCCGCACCTGTGTACAATGGTGCCACGTTTCCCCAACTTGCGATATGAAACGGAAGCTATTTATGTACAAGGCATCACAAATTCGATAAATTCAGATGAATAAAACTTACACTTGTGTATTTTGATGGATGAATCAACAGTAATCTTATTATGCATAAAATATTTATACAGTAACACAGAAACATGACATACATATTGTACAGTGTTGCTAAAAGATATTGTAGTCACTTTTAATGGTTTTTAGCGTAGTTTTAGGGTGGGTAATAATATCACAGTTATGGATATAAGATAATGAGCCTGAAAAAAGAAGAAATATGCCAATATTCAAAGTAAAAGAAATAATTCATGTAATTCTTGTGAGTGGCAACATTTACACACCCAGTCTGTCTTAAAATAAAGTACGTACCCCTCCGTATACCCAACCATAGCTTGTACAGGTGTTGCTTGGGAAAAATGCTCACATTTACTGGCTTTTACCATAATTTTAAGGGCGAGGAATAATCACATTTATAATCATAAGCTAATATGTAGGACAAATAGTAGGCATATGCCAATACCGAATTAAAAAAAAAAAAAAAAAACTATTCACTCGCGAGCGGCAACACTTCCACACCCAGTCGGTGGCCTTGACAGATGGCTTCCCTACAGAGAGAGAGAGAGAGAGAGAGAGAGAGAGAGAGGCAGGAGAGGGGCATGCATTGAATGCATTGTCGGCATCACTAAATATAACAAAACCAAATTAACAAATGAAAGCACAATTATAAATAACTTATAAAAGAATCAAAAGTACTCAGGGTGGCTCACATTTCCCGCCAGGAGAGAGAGAGAGAGAGAGAGAGAGAGAGAGAGAGAGAGAGAGAGAGAGATAACGGTATAGAAAACGTGGCAACACTGTACACAGGTGCGGGCCACACCGCAGCCGCAAACGTGCTCGAGTCCTACTATAGTAATACTGATTCAAGCAAGCTATTCACAGTAATTGCCGAGACTGTAACTCGAAGAAATGGTATGAAGTTGCAAGCAAGGAGGGCTAATCTTGATACAACCAAAAACTTCTTCACTTACTCTGTTGTAAGCGAATGGAATAAACTCCCTGGGAATGTGATTGAAAGCGGTACCATAAATATGTTTAAAAAGAGACTGGACATGTATCTCGACGCAATTGGTATCGTTTAGTTAGGATGGAGCAATTATTGCATATTCGCGTCTGCATTCATGTGTCTATTAGACACAGACAATATTATAGAATATAAATAATAGATAAACATTCTATTCATCTTTTGATTAAAAAAAAAAAAATAGAGTAAGTATGTGGCTGTATGCCCAAATTTTCCTTTTCCATATTATTCTACTTTCTGCCGATCCTATAAAATTCCTTCAGTTTTTTCATTCCTGCGAGGTATTACTTCCTCTCTTGTTTCCTGTACGGCAAATGCCGGAGGGTCTGGAGGGTGGGGGAGAGAGCCTTCTGCTGTGCTATCCTTTTCTCCTGCTCCTATGCACTATATTAGGATTAAGGCCGGACCACCTCGTAGGGACCGTAAGGTCTGTGTGGTCTGTGTATCTATGTAACTTTCACACTCTCTCTCTCTCTCTCTCTCTCTCTCTCTCTCTCTCTCTCACCCCATACCGTATATAGTCTAATTTATATCATTCCTTCTGTCACCTGTCACTGTGCCCAATGTCCACCTGTATTTTCATCGATCTTTCCCTTGTCTCCTCTTCCCATACCACACCTCGTCTCTCGTTCTCCCTCTCATCTTGTCTACAATTTTTCTTTCTTATTTACCCCTTCCATTCTTGTCTTCATGCAGCTTCCATCCTTCCTAATTAATCTTTGTTTCTTCCTCCTCTGAGCCCTCTGTCCTTCCTCTTCCTCGTCTCTTCACTCATGCACAATAAACAGTTTCAGACAAATATTCCTGAGATCATCTGCCTCCCAGTTCCAATTCCTGTGTCCAGTTTTATTCGTATGACAAACATGACAGACTTTCTAATTACACGTGACATTCACTTCACCATCATTCATGCTCTTCAGTCCTACTCATCCTGACTCCAGTAATAGACTCCAGAAGCAGAGCAAGGAACATATCAGAGTAAGAGACTAATCATTAAAGTCTTCAGTGAAATTAGACGTATATCAATTCAAGTCCAAGCTGTTTAAATTCTAAGTGTTGTCTCTAGTACTATATTTTCCTTTTTCCTCCTTTTCTGTGATCCTAGGATTCATTTCAAGGCTGTTATTGGCCGCGCTCTCTCCTCTCCTTATTCTTTCTCCCTTCCCCTTCACGCCGCACCCTCTCAGTTTTCTTTATTTCATTGACACTCTTCCTTCTCCACACTCCCGACCCCATTCACATTCTCTCTCTCTCTCTTTTCCCCTCCTCTTCCATTCCCTCCAATCTCAGTTCTTCCCTTCGGTCTGAGCCACTCATTCTTCTCATCTCCCTCCATTTCACACCACATGCACTATTTCTGTTATTCTGTTCCTAACTTCCATATGCTCTTTATCGAGAACACGATACCGAATTGATCTTTTTTTTTTTTTTACACAATCGGAACTGGAACTGGCTGCCCGTAGATAAAAATAAAAATAAATCCAAATCTGGCTTATTTTGAATGTTATTGAAGTTTAAAATGTATTATTGACTCGACATTAGGGCTGTCCACACACTTCGTTAAGGTAGTGGTAATTCTTGGCGTCACTCCCAGCACTTCCTATACATCCCTTCCTCCCTCTTCCCCCCTCCCACTCCCCCTTCCCCCCTCCCTCTCCCTCTCCCTCTCCCTCTCCCTCTCCCTCCCCCTTCCCCTTACCGTTCCCCTTCCCCCTTTGCCTTTTACCTGGTCACTGCCCTTCCTTCACTCGGTCGATTCTTTCTTTTACTAGCGCATCCGTTTTTCATTCTCACTTCACCAGTATTTTCCCTACTTCTCTCCCCCCTCCGTCCCTTTCCGTCTGCCGCACCACCCCTAAACATCCACACTGTGCAGTCCCCTCGTGACTACAGGACACCCCGTAAACTTAACGTAGCGTCACGTCACGTCATTATACGTTTTTCGATTTACCCAAAGCAAATGAGGTAATATACAGTAAGCACAGATTAGGATCTGCACAGATAACCCTGAGTTAACGGTCACTACTCTTACTTTCGACCTGTGATGGGATGTGGATCACTGAGGGTCCATGTTAGTCAAGTGACCACCATCGGGATTTTTTTAATGTACCAGGGGTCACTGCTTCAGGATGAAACTTGTGTACTTGTCCCATATGGGAGAGTTCCCTGTCTCAGTGGAGTGAACGGAGCTAGGGCCTGATTGACTGCTGCCTACCTTAAAAGCGCCAGGCAAGGCTGCCGCACCACCCCTAAACATCCACACTGTGCAGTCCCCTCGTGACTACAGGACACCCCGTAAACTTAACATAGCGTCACGTCACGTCATTATACGTTTTTCGATTTACCCAAAGCAAATGAGGTAATATACAGTAAGCACAGATTAGGATTTGCACAGATAACCTGAGTTAACGGTCACTTCTCTTACTTTCGACCTGTGATGGACTGTCGATCACTGAGGGTCCCTGTTAGTCAAGTGACCACCATCGGGATTTTTTTTAATGTACCAGGGGTCACTGCTTCAGAATGAAACTTGTGTACTTGTCCCACATGGGAGAATTCCTTGTCCCAGTGGAGTGAACGGAGCTATTGTCTGATTGACTGCTGCTACCTAAACAGCGCCAGGGAAAGTTGCCGCACCACCCCTAAACATCCACTCTGTGCATTGCACATCCACACTGTGCACTGTGCAGTCCCCTTTTATCTAAGACACCCGTCTTATATATATTTCAATCTCCCCAATGCAAAGAAAGCAATATAGGCACAGATTAGGATCTGCACAGATAACCCTGAGTTAACGGTCACTACTCTTACTTTCGACCTGTGATGGGCTGTGGATCACTGAGGGTCCCTGTTAGTCAAATGACCACCATCGGGATTTTTTTTAATGTACCAGGGGTCACTGCTTCAGGATGAAACTTGTGTACTTGTCCCACATGGGAGAGTTCCTTGTCTCAGTGGAGCGAACGGAGCTAGGGCCTGATTGACTGCTGCCTACCTTAAAAGCGCCAGGCTAGGCTGCTGCACCACCCCTAAACATCCACACTGTGCAGTGTGTAGCTTCCACGTTATGTCCACAGACCTCCCATTAACTCAGTGTACCGGTTTATAATGTCATGCCGTAACTATTATTTTATTTGTTTATTTTCTCTTTCAGGTTACTCAGTCGGGTAGCTTATAGATAAAGTATTATAGAATGTGACTTTTCCTTTCCAGTGTTTCCTATAAAATTTCCATGTCAGTTTTTCCATGCTGCATGGTGGTTTTTCTCAGTTTTTCCTGGAGGGTTTGGTGGTGAGGGGAGCATTCTTGCTTTACTATCCTTATCCTTCAGCATGTAGAGTTAGATCTTGTAGTCATAGTTTTCTCTAACAAGCAGCCTCGCAAGGACCATAAGGTCTGTTGCTGTTTGCTTTCCTGTGTAATCCTTTGTAATCCACAAACTTTACGTCCTCTGACCTGACCTTCATTCTTCCCTCACACCCCTGAAACTCTCCCTCCCTCCCTTCCTCTCTCCCTCCCTCCCCCCTGTCACATTCCCTCCCTCTACTCGACCCTGGTATAAATGATGAGCTTCCTCCTTCACCTTCACCATTACCAACTATTCCCTTCCTCGTCCTCCTCTCCTGTCCTCTCCTTTCTGTCTTTCTTTCCCTCCCCTTTGCAATCTTTTCTTCCTTCTCCACTTTTCTACCTCCTTTCTTCTCTCCCCTAGCTTTTCTCCTCCACTCCTTTTCTATTTTACCTCCTTCCTTCATTCTCTCCCTATCTTTATTCCCTCCTCATATTCATCCTTTTCTTCCTGTTTCTCCTATTCTTCCTTCTCACATCCCTCCGTCTTCCCTCTTTCTCCCATCCTGCCTTCTCTATTTCTCTCCAATTCTGACGGTGTTATAAGTAGGGAGAACAAAGGAGTGGACAAAATAGGTATACTTAATTACTTTAAATACGTGGGAATGGTGTTAGGTCATGTAGAGAATATGTTATGGTGAAGATGTTAACATAGCATTAGTGTGAGAAGTAAATGCTTGGCTCTTGAGGAAGGACACAGTTAACCTCTTCAGCCTGAGAACGTCATTTATATTTTATTTTCTCCGCCATATGACTTTTCTCTGTCAGTTTATCTTCCTTCTTCGTCTTCCGTTCGTTCTTCTCCCCTTCTCTTCCTATTTCCTCGCCATTACTTCCCTCCGCGTCTCCGTCCCCGCCTTCAGCATCATCTCGCCTTCCGTTCTCCATCTCCTTAATCACTTGACCTCTCTCCTTCACATCCTGCCCACCCTTCATCCTCTTCCTCTTTCCTCTTCCCTCTTAAATTCTTCTCCGTCTCTCCTTCCTTCGCTTCCTCTCTCGTAATTTATTATTCTGTGACCATTAGGGAATATCTCGCCCTGCTGCTTTTCTGTCCTGTTTTCATTTCTCTCTCTCTCTCTCTGTGCATTTTTATCTGAACTCTTTTTCTTTTTATACTTTCCCTTCTTCCAGAGTATGTTTTTCTTATATCCTTTAAATAACTGATTATATCTCTCTCCCATCTCCCTATAGTGTATATGAATCCACACAGGGTCAGACAAGGTCCCTTTATAAAGTAAGAGGAACCACGGTGGCTTAGTGTTAACGCGTTCGTGTCGTGATCTGCTGTTACCCTGAGTCTGGGAGATAGAACTGAGTATGGGGGACATCTAACCATCAGCTTGTTAGGTAGTTGAACCGGCCCGTTATATCAGTGCCACCACATGAAAGCCTCCCTCACCTGTACCTGGGTAACCGTGAAAAGGTGGATGAGAAGTGGATAAAACATAGGAGTGGAATGTGGTATTCTCTCTCGCTATCACACTCATTTGGCATAAAAAACGACACTTTTGATGTGTAACATGACGACCAAAGAGAGGAGGAAAGAGAGAGAAGACAAAGAGAGGACTTAAAGGGGAGTTAGTGAAAAAACGGAACAATAAAAAACTTGGAGGAGAGGGTGAAGTAGAGATCAAGGAAGTAGGGGACGGTAGGGAAGGTGACACGGAACAAAAGAGTAAGAACGACAAAAACGATAAAAAATAAAGGTGAAGGTAAGGGTAGCAGTGAAAAATAAATCTACCTCCCATAATTAAAAGGAGACTAATAAAGAAAGGTGAGAAAACAAATATAATGAAGCGAAAGAAAAGCTGAAAAAAGCTTGGTCAAAGAAGAAAATACTAAAAAGAGATTGGAATAGTGGAAAGAGTAAAAAAAAAAAAAAAATAGAGATGCATTTCTAGCCGCCAACTCTTCGCATTTCCCTTAAGACGTGAAGAAGAAAGTGCTGAAGGAATAACACTATTTTTCTGCTGCTTCTTATTCCTTCCTCTTTCTTCCTACTTCTAGTTTTCCTCCTCCTGCTTCTTCTCTTCTTCCCCCAGCTCCTGCACTTCCTCCTCTGCCTGCTGCTCCTTTTGTTCCTCGTTCTGCTTCTTTTCCTCCTCTTTCTGCTTCTGCACTTCTTCATTCAGTTCCTCCTCTCCTGCTTCTCCTCATCTTCCTCCTCCTGCTAAAAGGGCTAGTAGGGGCTGGTGAGGTCTGCATGGAGGGAAAGACAGCAGGAGCTCATTTCTGACCATTCGTATGCGGCGCCGTGTGTCGCTGGAGTAAGAGGGGGCGACAATGGGGTCAGAGAGAGAGAGAGAGAGAGAGAGAGAAGGGGAGGGGCTACGAGGGAACTTTGATTAATTATGATAAGAGAAGGAAAAGAACGTTGAAAAAATAGTTAAAATTCAGGAGAAAAATATATAGTTGAATAGTTATAGACGAAAAAATGTAAGAAAAGAAAGTGACAGCCACAAGACGGTCCTCAGACGTCCCTTTCACCTTTTGAGTTTTCCTTCCTTTTTATCTTTCTCATCTGGGTATTGAAGACACCAGCTGCTGTCACTTTTCCTCTTGAATTAATATTTATTTACCGCTAGGCACCTTGCTTGCTCAGTCCTCTTGTTTTTTCTCGACAATTTCAGATGTAGCCTGCCTTGTTGAAAATATCTGTGTTATTCTATGTCTGGAAAACGGATTTCCATGTTGGAATGTATATATGGTGTAAGGGTATATGGAGACAGTGGACAGGGGAGTATAAGGGAATAATGAGAGTAAGGGAGAGATGTAATAAAACAGCTGGAGCGTAAATGGAAGCTCTTGAAACAGGAGAACGGCAGTGTCTATAAAACTGACATGGCAAAGGAAACGACGAAAGTACCCAGAGGAAAGCCAGGGAAGGAGGAAGTAGAAAAAGGTGGGTCAGACAGGTAAAACACACAGGTGGGGGCTTGGTTGATTTGTAACTGGTCTCAAGTTTGGAGGGCTCACTGGAGTGGGTTCCAGGCCCACTGACTATCACTGAGCTTCTGGGATGGACGTTCACCCACAAAAATCACACAAAGCCTGCATAATACCACTGACCACTACTCACTGTTTTGTTTCGCTGTCTGTGTCTGGTACCTGCCCTGCTTTGCTTCTACGAGGGGAACATGAAGTGAGGTAAATGAGACGAGCAAGGACAGGATATTGGACCTGAGGGGAGCGCAATGAGGGCAGAGAACAAAGCTAGTAGGAAGTTACGAGTGCTTAATCAACCCCTTTTGCTGTGAGAGGCCTCCGATACGATAAATAAAGTACCCTGGTGGTTGTGGGAGTGAGGTTATGGGAGGGGAGGGAGAGTAAAGGAAAGTAATATGGAAGAGGGCGGGAAAGGAATTAAGGAAGTAAATGAGGGAAGGGAAACGGGGAGTTTGAGAAAGGCGGGATGGTAGGTTAGGGGAAGTGAGGAAGGATAACGGGAGTTAGAGATAAAACGAGAGGAAGAGAGAGAAGAGAAGGGTGAGTGAGTGAGGAAGTGAAATGTGGGAAGGGTCATTGAGGGAAGGAGGGTAGTGGGGCTGAGGGAGGGGAAGGGAAGATGGAAGAGAAGGGAAGGAATTGTGGTTGGGGGAGTGGAGATTAAAGACATACAACAGGGTAGGGTGAGATAAAAGAAGTCTAGAACAGTGATATATGAATCTGAAGGTGAGCGAGGGAAGGGAGGAGTGGGAGAGCCAGGGAGGGAGGGGAGGGCAGAGAGGGGGAGAGGCAGGGTTGGAGGGGAGGGAAGAGGGGTTAGGCAGGGAGGGCAAGACATACAGTAGGGCGGAGTGGGGTGACAGATCCTAAAACAGTGATATATGAGGGTAAAGGTGCACCATTGATTGCAGTGTCTACCTGCCCTTTTATTACCGCCTTATTGAGCCAGGAACTAGTGTTGTCTGATGATGTATGTGCTGCTCTGCTTCGTGTATTGTATTGCATTATATTGTGTTGTGTTGTATTGTCCGCCTGGTTGATAAGTGATGTGTGGGTAGTGTTTGGTTGTGTGGAGGTACACACACACACACACACACACACACACACACACACACACACACACACACACACACACACACACACACACACACACACACACACACACACACACACACACACACATTCCATACTCGTTTCATATATAATTTACAATCAACCTCCTCCACCTTATTTTTGTGTGCATTTTTTTTAAGAGTCATATTGAAAGCATTTTGTATTTTCATAGAGTAATAATAATGTAAATCTTTAAAAAATATATTACTAACTGATTATCAAGAAGGGGAAGTTGCCGATAAAGGAGTAGCGAAATTTTAGCAATAAATCTTTTGAAGGAGAAAATTCCGCTCGTATTTTTAAAGTATAGTAATATTTTATGATGGTAACGCTTCCCTGTCTTCCTCCATCCATGCACACCAAACTCTTGGTCCTTGTACTTCTCAATAGTTATCTTTTTCATCCGTACTCTCATATCATCCCTTAAGCTGTTATGTTCTTCGCTCTTAGACTTCATTTTCCCTCACCCTTCTATTTCAGTTTCCTTTTCCTTCATCTTATGTTTCAGTAGAGTTGATAAAATAAAGGAAAGTGTAAAAATGAATTAGAAGCTTTCGATCTGCGGAGGACTAACACAGGCGATGATGATGATGATGATGATGATGTGATGATGATGATAACCCGTGCCCTCCTTCTTCCCCTTTTTATCATCTTCTGTACTTGCGACCACATCTTGGAAGTCAGCCACCAAAACATTAATCACTGATACAAGGGACAATCTCAGGCTTTCAAAATTTTATAGCAAGTTGTAGACAGACTCATATCGTGTAATATATTATAATCGCTCTCTCCCTCCCCCTTCCTTCATCCATCCTCTTGTGTGACCTGTGTACTGCCATGATGCTTTTGTGTGTGTGTGTGTGTGTGTGTGTGTGTGTGTGTGTGTGTGTGTGTTATATTTTCTATGTAACCTTGATCATTAGTGATGCAATTATTGAAAACAACATCTACGAGTAAACTCTTCATTTATTTAAGTCTCTCCTAAGCTAAAGAAAATCGTCTGATGGGGTTAACCACACTCCTGCATTTCCACTCACCCCCTACAGTCATCACACACTCCTTCCTTCCTTCCTTCCTTCCTTCCGTCCTTCCTTTCCCTTCCTTCCATCCGTCCTTCCTTCCTTCCTTCCGCCATTGCAACACTATAATCTGTCCTGATGGGTATTTAATGCAACAAAACTTTCTCTTATACCTTCTTTTACAGCTTACATCTTTAGTCGATCTTCCATCCCCCTTTTGTCCTTCCTTCACCTCGTTTCAGCCAGTAAATCTTCTTTTCTCTCGGTGCTTTTTATTTCCGGTTTAATCTCCGACATCCAGCATTTTTTTTTTTCCTATGCCATCAAGCCAGTCGTTTTTGTGTCTGTTCCTTCCACTCTCTTCCATCCATCTTCATTAACCCTTTCTTCCTCATTAACTCCCCTTCCTCCCTCCACTTCCATAACTTCCTCGTTTTCCAGGCTTTCTCATCCTCCTTTCACACCAAAACTTTATCACCATTTCCACTGCTAGTCTTTTTTTTTTTTTCCTCTATCACATCGACCTCCCTGCCTCCTCCTTCCACTCTTTCGATATCTATCCTTCTTCCCAATATCCTTGTTTCTTTTTCTTTCACCATATCCTGCAGCAAGTCTTACTGTTACCCCTTCCTTCCTTCCTTTCCCAGTCTTCGTCACTCATTCACTGTCTCTCCCTGTTCCTATCCTTCCTCCTACAACGTTTATATCACTGTGTCTTGAAGTAGGTTTGCCTTTTCACGCTTCTCTTCTCAAAATCTCTCCCCTCCCTTCATCTCCCTTCTCCTCATTACTTCCTAATTCATGCCCTAACATTCATCCTCAGTCGTAAAAATCTGTGTGTGTGTGTGTGTACTTCCTAATTCATGCCCTAACATTCATCCTCAGTCGTAAAAATCTGTGTGTGTGTGTGTGTGTGTGTGTGTGTGTGTGTGTGTGTGTGTGTGTGTGTGTGTGTGTTCTTAAACACACTTTTATAAGCTGCACTTTCCCAAATCAATTTCTTTCCCACTACGTCATTGTCCCTCCCTCTTCTCATTTACTTTTCCTCTCTCACTATTTCCTACAGCACTTCCATTTATCCCTCAATCTCCACTGATTGTTACCTCCACCACCTTCCCTCTTCAACTTTTCTCTCTTTCCCTCCCAACCTTTTCTTCGTTACTTCTTTTTCTTTCCATCCAGTTTTTCTTTTTCCCCATTCACTATATTCTTGACCAATCCCGTCTTTCTCTTTTATTCTTTTTACTCATTCCCCCCCACCACACACACACACACACACACACACACACACACACACACACACACACACACACACACACACACACACACACACACACACACACACACACTAACTTCCCTTTTCTTCCTACCACTTTCCCCACATCTTTCCTCCCTTTTGCACCCCTCTCTCATGACCTCCCCCTTTTTTTTTTATCATGCATTTTTCCTTCCCCCCCCCTTCTCCTGCTCCCCTTCCCCCTTGCTTTCTCCCTTCCCTCTCCTGCTGTCAGTTCCCTCAACATTCCATGGATCCCAACCTCACATCCAACATACTCGCAGCATGGATGAGAAAGCTAACAGGTGGAAAACTGTCGGCGAAAAATTTAGATGGTGAAAATGGAGGGTGAGGGACTATGAGACTGAGCTGCTTTGAAGGAGGATAAGATCGGGAATAAGACGGAGAAATCTGGTACAACGGTACATGAGGGAGGATGGTGTGTTGTGGGAAGAGGCGTAGCAACCGAGTGGGAATAGAAATACCTGGAGATCATTTTGTTGAGGCCACCCTTCGGGCAAGACAAAATCGGCCGGTAGGAAAACATATATACGTTGAAGGATATATATTCATCCTCCTCTTGACCTGGTTCCCTGGTGTATCAAAGGATTAGATGTGGTTCAAAAATAGAGAACAGAAAAGTAAAGAAGGATGTCAGAAATGGAAGAAATATTAAGCTCTGAAAGTTTATATATCAGAGTTGGAGAATAGAGTGATGGAATATCGCTTCAGCTTTAATACACACTGAAGATAGCGTCATACACAGCACTTGTATTTTATGTCGAAAGTCAAAAGTGAAAATAAATATCACAAAATATCGTAAGTATGATAACGGTACACACACAGCAAGATAACGGTGCTCTCTCTCTCTCTCTCTCTCTCTCTGTCCTACGCCAGAAATTATATACCCCACATCTGTACACTTTCATGTTCCTTTGTACACTTTTCATTATCTTGTTTCCCATCTTCTTTAGCAGTTCCATTCTTATCCATTGCCTCTTTCCTCATGTTTCCCGTAATTATTTTTTTATTCATTTGTTTTTCCTTCCTCTGTTCTGTTATTAAAAAAAATGTATGTCCCTTTCAGTCCATCAGCCTCAAGATTATTGCTCCACATCCTACATTTTCTCCTCGCCCTCCTCTCAGTTATCATCTTTTATTCTATTTTCTCCCCACTTCACTTGTTCCATATTGTCTTAACATCCTTCATTGCTTCTCCTTTTACCCTCCGTCCCCCTCTCTCTCACTCCTCTGTTATCATCTTTTATTCTTGTTTTCTCCCCTTTCTTCCTGTTCCACACACTGTCATAACATTCTTCATTTCTCCACTGCTCACCCTTGTTCCTATTCTCTCCCTCCTCTTTCTCCACTTCTTTTCTTTCTACCCTCTCCCTCCCCTGTCTTCCTTCTCGTCTCTCTCTCTCTCTCTCTCTCTCTCTCCATTCCATTCCTCCCTCGTCTTCATTTTCCTCTTACCAATCTTTCCTCTCCATCCCTCCTCATCCCTCTCATCTCACCCTTGTTCCCTCTCCCTCCCTCCTCTTCTTTCTCATCTTTCATTTCTTTCCTCTGTCTTTCTGTTTTTCCTTTCATCCTTCCTTCCTTCTCTCTCCCTCTTTTTTCATCTTCTCCCCCTCTCTGCATCATCTTTATTCTTTTCTTTCCATCTTTCTCTCCCTCTCTTTTCATTCTCATCCCACCCTTCCTCCCTCTCCCTCCCTCTTCTTCCCTCTCATCTCACCCTTCCCTCTCTCTCCCTCCTTTTCCCTCTCATCTTCACCGCCTCTTCACTCACCACAGCTACCTTCTCCCTCCCACCCCTGACCCCTATCCCCAACACACGAGGCGAATACAGATGAGTGTGGCGGAGGCAGTGATCACGACGCACAACACACCCTACACCCAGGGTTTCCTGATTTCGTAACACCTCTTCCTTAGCGACTTATTTAGCTAGTACCCCCTAAAAACAGTTCTTGATAATTGTCAAGTGACGTCAAGAAAGAGAGGACTTAGAAGGAAATCAGGTGTAGTGCGGAGAAAATGTTAGTTGAGAGAGAGAGAGAGAGAGAGAGAGAGAGAGAGAGAGAGAGAGAGAGAGAGAGAAGCAGATTTCCACTAAATTTGTTTTGGGTGTAGATAGCGTTTGTTTGGAGAGTACCCAGGCCAAGGGTTAGGTTTGGGGGGTGGAGGAGAGGAGGGGGGGAAGTGAGAGGTGAAGGGAGGGAAATCGGTGAGAGACTGAGAGAAGAGTCCCAATATTCCTGTGTTTGTGTCTCTGTCGCAACTCCAGACAGTAATTGTGTCGAGGGCGCCCGGACCAAGGCGATTTTGAGGAAGGGGAGGGGAGGGGGGGAGTAGATGAGTGAGAGTGAGAGGCACTTGTTAGAAGGGAGGGGTAGAACAGGGGGGAAGGGGTAGGACAGGGGGAGGGGGTACAGGTGAGGTGGGAGGGGTAGGAGAGGGGGTGAGGGGGTAGGACAGAGGGAGAGATAGGGCAGGGGTGAGGGGTTCAGGTGAGGAGGGAGGGGTAGGACAGGGAGTAAGGGATATGACAGGGGTAGAGATGGGGCAGAGGGGAAAAGGCAAAATTACCCCCAGGTTAAGACCCACTGATTTAGTGATTACTACTGTATTTCTCGACTGACTCTATGCTAATGAGATAAAGGTGACCAAATGTGAAGGCATTATGGTATCAGTTGCTACCCAGTCAGGTGTGTACAACTTGCTGCCTGATACAGGTCTGTCATTTCCTCTTCATTCAAACTAAATTTCATATAACCTCGCCCATTTCTCTGTTGTCATCTCTTCCCTTCCCTCCCAGTCCCTTTTCATCTGGTCCCATCTCTTCCCTTTTCATCTAGTCCCATCTCTTCCATGCTTATCTAGTCCCATCTCTTCCCTTTTCATCTAGTCCCATCTCTTTTCTTCTACCATTTTCTCTCTTCTCTTCCCCACCTCCCCACCGTCCATGCCTGTGTTCATCAGTATAATACCAATTGCAGCGTCAACTTCCTGCAACGATGATGGAGTACCAGGGGAACGTCTCATTACTTCACCCCCAACTGTTCCCCCTCCTCCCTTATTTTTCCATATTTTCCCTTTCATTTTTTCTCCCCTTTACATCCCCCAGTCTCCGCAATTCCCCCCCCCCCTTTTTTATCTCTCTTTCTCTCTCCTTCCCCATCACACACTCTCTTTCCACTTTGATTTCTGCACTTGTTTCCATTTTATCTTCCTTATCCCCCATTTTTTTCTCCATCCCCAGCCCTCTCTCCTACTTCTCCTTCGCCTCCCCCTTTCTTCCCCTTCTTTCCCTCTCTCTTCCCCCCCTCTCTCTCGCCCTCCCATACGTGTCCATTCCCCCTGCTATCTCCCTCTCTTTCCCCTCTGTAATGAACGTTTCTAGTCTCCATCTCCTTTATATCTTCCCCCATTCTTCCTCGCTGAATAATGCTCCTTTAATTATACCCATTTTTTGTTTCCCCCTTTCCTTATTCCCTTTGGTGTCTCCTCGTGTCTCACTCTGTAGATAACGCACCTTTAAATTTTACGGTTCCATTTCCTTTTTCCTCCTTCCCTTCCATTAATTACCATGATTATTACGTCCAGCCAATTTTCTTCCACGAATTAATACACGCTTATAATTCTCCCATTCCTCTTCCTTCCATATTTTCCTCTTTTCTTGATTTTTTATGCTTTACCTAGTTTCTCCTTGTAATAAGTATAATAATCTTGTTTCATTATTTTTTTTTTTTGTATTTATATATTCATGTTCCTGGTGTCTGTATCAGTATTAGTATATTAATAACTTGTTTTTGAGGTGAAATTCTTGTAACATTTGATTGTTTTTGACTTGCAATATCGGGAATGACAATATAGTGCCCCGTTCCGGAAGCTTAGGTATTACCAGCTCTTATAGACTTATTGCCGTAAGTACATATCAAGAATAATATTTCCGGGTATGCATTGTAATAGTTCCCGTTGTCAGTGATACATTATGACTTGTTTTCGTTATTTCCCTCTTCTTAGCATCTTCGTGGCCGTCTTCACACATTATTATCACATTTTTCTCCCCCTTCCCTTCCTCTTAGCCTTTCTTATTTATCAGGTCTGTGTGGGAAGGGATGGGAAGGAACACTTAAAGGTGGTGTCTGGGTGGATGGTGGAAGATATGTGGGGCTGTGGAGGGATAGGGTGGAGGTGGAGTGCAGAGAAAGCGTTATGGATGTTGTCTTACGTATTGTCTCCCACTTATCCTGTCCCAAATATTCTCAGGCCCATTTATTCTGTCCCAAATATTCTCAGCCCCACTTATCCTGTCCCAAATATTCTCAGCTCCACTTATCCTGTCCCAAATATTCTCAGCCCCACTTATTCTGTCTTAAATATTCTCAGCCCCACTTATTCTGTCCTAAATATTCTGTCCCACATATCTTGTCCCAGATGTTCTCAGCCCCACTTATTCTCTGCAGCTTTCACTTTTGTCTTCACCTGCAGAGATAACCCCTGGACTCGTATTTTCGTTGGTTCTCCCTAACACCTCTTCCATAGCGATTTATTTTTGGATATGCCTGATTAATATCCTTTCGTACGTTGTCCGTGCTGAGTCTGGCGATATTAGAATGATTTTTGTAATACGGTGATGGACGGTAAGGTGTAATAAGCAAAATTAATCGCTTAGGAAAAGGTGTTAGGGAGCTTCCTTAACCAACGCGAAGGAGTATGAAGTCCCTGTTAACCCCTTTGCTCCCATGTCGTCTCTTATATTTTCCCAGACTACATCTCTCTCTCTCTCTCTCTCTCTCTCTCTCTCTCTCTCTCTCTCTCTCTCTCTCTCTCACACACACACACACACACACACACACACACACACACACACTCTCTCTCTCTCTCTCTCTCAGTCTGCTCAGACGTGCCAGATACCCTTCTAGGAGCTGCCTAGCATGGGCCAACCGGCCTACTGCAGTTATCCTCTCTTCTTATGTTCTTATGTTCTCTCTCTCTCAGCCTCCACCCGCTTCACTGGAGCCAAGTAAAATATTATTCCTTCACAGTTTTCCTTCCTCTGCCTTCCCTCACAAGCTGGACCAGGCAAGCTATACTGGAGAGAGAGAGAGAGAGAGAGAGAGAGAGAGAGAGAGAGGAGTTATGAAAAGTAAGATATCGTGTGATTTTGATATGCACAAGATAAAATTAATAATACTGGAAAAAAATGTGATAAACTGAGCATGACAGAAAAAAAATGACAAACGAAGGTTAAAGGCATGAGACGAAAGTAACACGACTATTATATTACAGGAAAACAGGCAAGATGGAGTGAACAAAAATGAAATTGAGAGTATTGGACAAGAAATAATGTAAACGGGTGGCGAGTGCAAAATTAGAAGGAAATGAGAGTTATATGAATGCAGCAGAAGAGAATGTGTGAATCTGTCTGTCTCTATTTCCTGAGGTCATAATCGCGCAAGGGGCAGCCGTTTGTCCTTGAGTTGGTTGTTTTACGGGGAGGGGCACTAACCTTTCACCAACCCACTTGTTGACACGTAGGGAACACGTATGGGTTGGTTCTATGGTTACCACCCAGCGTTGTAAATGGTTTTCTGGTGTACAAGAAACTATTAGGCTTTACTCAATCTAAAGCCACCGAGAGAGAAAAGAAGAGTAATTAAAAGCGACAGTAAAGATGGGAGAAATAGGAAGAGGGGAGGACAGACACAAAAAAAAGAATGATAAAGGTGGAGGAAGAAGTAGGTAGCGCAGCATCAGATGAGTGGATGATGGTCGCCACCAATATGCGTGAAGAAGAGAAATAGCTAAAAGTAAAGCGCAGAAAGAGAAACAGACAGGAGTGAGGAAAGTTGAGAAATATGTACAGAATGAGAAGTGGTAGGCACACAAAAGGGAGTCAAGAGCTGAGAAGGAAATAAGAGAATGAGCAAAGTACACTGAATGCATAAAGGGAGAATGAGTGGACAACGGAAATTATAAAGAGTTACATGAGAGAAGGGAGTGTGAGCTGGGGGGAAGACAGTGAAATGGCAGGGGACAGAGCGACATGGAGGCGATGTATTTGTGGCCACCCTTGTATGGGATTAAGGCGTCTGACAGTAGATAGATAGATACATAGAAAAAGAATAAGTAGTGAACCAGAAAAGATGCAGACAGATTGAGGGAGGTAGACGGGATAAATGAAAGGCAAACACTGGATAAAATTGAAAAGAAAAGAAGAAATTAATACAGAGGAAAGACAAAGGCAACAGATATATGGATCTGTTCAGGCGTTTTGTTATGGGGTAGGTTATAACTAAGGTAATTATTGTATAAGTCAAAGACAAGGATAGAAGAGCAAAAAGACAAAGTAGGTGGAATAAGGAACGATGGAGGATGGAATAGAAAATGAAGGGAACAAGAAAACAGAAGTAGAGTAGGAAAGAAAAAATACTGAAGAATTTAATGAGGTATAGGCCTATGAAGGAAGGACAAAGAAATTATATTGTGAAAAGCAAGGAACAGCGTGGTGGACTGAAGAGGTGAAACAGGCTGTGGCACAAAAGAAGAAAGCATACAATGAATGGATGAGAAATAGGGGCGTGGAAGAAGTTGAGAGGCGGAAGAGAGAGTTATATGTAGAAAGAAAGAGAGAGGTGAAAAGATTAGTAAGAGAGAGTAAGAAGAGAGTGGATGAGGGATTTGGAAGGAATTTGAGTGTAAAGTGGAGGGACCGTAAGAAAATGTTCTGGAGAGAGGTGAAAAGAGTAAGACAGGGTGGAAGTGAAGTTAGCAGGGGAGTGAAAGATAAAAATGGTAGATTACTAGTGGAGAAGGGAGAAAAAGTGAGCAGATGGAGAAAACACTTTAAGGAATTGTTGAACGTAGAGGATGGAAGTAATGCGAGTATAAGTGGCTGGGGAATGGCTGGGAGAAGGAGGGAGGTGAGAAGACAGAAAGAAATCAGTAGGATAGAAGTTGTGGAAGCAATGAAGAAAGTTAAATTGGGGAAAGCCCCAGGAATTGATGGAATGTGGTGAAATGCTGACGCATGGGGGAGAGATAGTAGTAGAATGGATGTGGAAGATGTGCAGATTGGCCTGGGAGGAAGGTAGAGTCCCGGAGGATTGGAAGTCAGGTATAATTATTCCCTTGTACAAAGGAAAAGGGGAAAAAGAAGTGTGTGGTAATCATAGGGGCATTTGTCTTCTTAGTATAAGAGGAAAAGTGTATGGTAGGATACTTATTGACAGAGTTAGAGAAAGAACAGAGAAATTAGTTGGAGAAGAACAGGGAGGCTTTAGGAAGGGAAGAGATTGTGTAGATCAGATATTCATTCTTAGATCTTTAGTGGAAAAGTTTCTCGAGAAGGGAAAGAAGTTGTATGTGGCTTTCATGGATTTGGAGAAAGCATATGACAGGGTGGATAGACAAGGATTGTGGAAAGTGTTAAGAATATATGGAGTAGATGGGAAGTTGTTGAATGCTGTGAAGAGTATGTACGATGGTGCGAAGGCTGCAGTGCGTGTGGATGGTGAACTAAGTGAATTTTTCTCTTTGAAAGTTGGTTTGAAACAGGGATGTGTCATGTCTCCATGGTTGTTCAATCTGTACATGGATGGGGTAATAAAAGAGGTACAAGGTAGGGTAGTGGATGTTGGAGTGGCCCTGGTGAGAGAGGATAGTGTTTGGAAACTCCCTGTACTGTTGTTTGCAGATGATACTGTGTTGTTGAGTGAAGACGAAGGGGAGCTGCAAGGCTTGGTGGATGAGTTTGGGAGAGTGTGTAAGAAACGGAATCTATAGGTGAATGTAGGGAAGAGTAAAGTGATGGTCTTTGAGATTGGTGAAGTCAGTGAATGTACAGCGAGGTTGGATGGTGAGGAATTGGAAAATGTGAGTACGTTTAAGTACTTGGGTAGTGTGATGAGTAAGGATGGAGGTTTGGAGGGTGAAGTGCTTGAAAGAGTACAGCAGGGAAGAAAGGTTGCTGGTTCTTTGAAAGCAGTGATAAGAAACAGGGAGGTGGGCATGGAAGTGAAAAAGTTACTACATGACAGTATTGTGATACCAGCTCTAACGTATGGAAGTGAAGCTTGGACGTTGTTGGAAGGACACAAGTCAAGAGTGAGAGCAGTGAAAATGAGTTATTTAAGAGGAGCATGTGGAGTCACGTGGAGAGACAGGCTGACGAATGAGGATATAAAGGAGCGTTGTGGTGTTGATGTGGATGTGATAGGAAGCGTTATGAGGAACACACTGAGGTGGTTTGGCCATGTGGAGAGGATGGAGGGTGAAAGACTGACGAAGAGAGTGTATGTGAGTGAGGTGGAGGGGGGAAGAGGGAGGGGGAGGCCGAGGATGAGATGGAGGGATGGGGTGGAGAGGTATATGAGAGAGGGGTGTGTGAGTTGGGAGCAGGGCAGTGAAATGGCGGGGGACAGGGCGACTTGGAGGCGATTTGTTTGTGGCCACCCCAAACGGGATTGAGGCGTCTGGCAATAGATAGATAGATAGAAGAAAATGGGAAGTAAGTGAGGAGGGGGACTCAGCAGTATATCGACCCCGCACGCCAAGAAGGGCTGTTCACTGAGATTTCATGGCTGTTTGCTTGGGCCAGGTGGATGCAGAGGAAAGGGAGAGGAGGACGAGGGAGGGGAGAGAATAAGGGAGGAAGAATAAGGGTTAAGAGAGGGAACTGGAGAGAATAGAGGAGGAAGAATGAGGGTGAAGGGAGGGGACGGCAGAGAATAGAGGAGAAAGAATGAAGTTAAAAGAGCAAAAGATGAAGGGGAAAATAAAGGGAGAGAATGGAGGAAAAATCGCCGAGGTGAAGAGTGGGAGAGAGCAGAGTGAAAGAGAAGGAAATTGGATGAAGGGGGGAAGGGGAAAGGTAAAAGTGAGCGAAAGGGAGAAAATATGCGAAGAGAGAGAGAGGGGGGGGCGAAAAAAAAAAAAAAAAGGGTATAAGAGGAGATTGGTGTGGAAGACGAAAGAAGTGGAGAAGTCAGTGAAGGAGAAAGGGAAAAAACAGAGAAGGGCTGAATGAAGAGACATGGACCAGGTCAGCAGAAAGGGTTAAAAGAATTAAAAAAAAAAAAAAAAAAAAAAAAAAGATGGAATGAGTGGAGATGAATACGGACAACGAGAAAGTGAGAAAAAAAAATAGAAAGAAAAAAAAAAAAGGGAAGAGAAACTGAAAAGTAGTGTGGGAAGGAAGGAGCGGGGATAAAGGGAAAAAGTTTATACCAAGTTTCAATTACTTTCAAAGAGAATGTTTAAAAATCCCTCTGGTTTCTTCTTCCTTTTTACCCTCCTCCTCCTCCTCCCTCTTTTACCCTCGATTTATCTCCTCTCTCTTTAATTTTTCGCTGCTACTTTTCTGTCTTTTCTCTTCCTTGCCTACTCTTTCCTTCACCCAATTTCTCTTCGATTACCTTACTCTTTTTTAATCCCCCTTCTCATATATATATATATTTTTTTTACTCATTTTTCTCTACTCCTTTCATTCCTCCTTTCTCCTGTTTTTTCAATTCCTCTTTTATATTTCACTTTATCCTCTTTCCTTTTCCACGTCAATTTGTTTCTCCCATCTTTTCAATTCCTCTCGATATTGGGATGGAAAACAGGCAGATTTAGTTATTACATAATTTACCATTTGCCCTTACTCTTGCTTTCGACTAACTTCTATTCCTTCTTTACCTCTTCCACTTCCCTCCTCACCTTTCCCCGCCGTCTTCCTCAGCCGTCTTCACCCCGACCCACTCATCCCGAGCCCCATCTTCCACCCCTCGTCCCTTCCCTCACCCATCCTTCCCTAGCCCCATCCCCCATCCCGTCCCTTCCCGCACCCATTCATTCCTAGCCCTATCTCCCACCCCCCGTCCCTTCCCCACCCATCCTTTCCTAGCCCCACCCTACCCCCCGTTCCTTCCCCCACCCATCCATCCCTAGCCCCATTTCTCACCCCCCGTACCTTTCCCACCCATCCTTTCCTAGCCTGTCCCCCATACCTCCCATCCCTTTCCCCACCTATCATTTCCTAGCCGATCCCCTCCTCCCGTACCTTCCCCCACTCATCCTTTCCTAGCCCCATCCCCCACCCCTTCCCTTCCACACCTATCATTTTCTAGCCCCACCCTCCCTCCCGTCCTTTTCCCCACCCATCCTTCCTAGCCCCCGCCTCCCCCCACCCATCCTTTCCTAGCCCCATCCTCCTCTCCGTCCCTTCCCCACCCATCATTTCCAAACCCCATACCCCACCATCCCATCCCCCATCCTCCCCCCTGGCTGACTGACTGTGACCTCAGAGCGAGAAATTGAATCAGAATATTTTTCTTCCCTCGATGAATTCCGAATATTAAACAGTCATTTTTTACTGACTTTCCAACTCTCGTATTTCCTTATACGTTGAAAAAGGAAAAAAAAAGTAATTTATTATTAAATATTATATTTACAGTTGATGAGTATGTGTTATTGCATTCCATTAAATATTCCGCATTTTTCTGGCTGTGTGCAAAAGATCTGCTTCTGTTTCTCTCAGCTTGTATTCCAGACTTTATCCATCCCGTGAAGAGATGGGTCTGGTCAAAGAAGCTCCCTAACACATCAGCCCAAGCGATTTAGTTTATTATTATACGTTACCATCGTCTTTGTGTTGCATAAATCATTCAAATATAGCCATACTTTGCGTAAATAAGGTAAAAAATTACAGTAACCAGCCTGATCCCAAAATAAATCGCTTAGGAAGAGGTGTTACGGAGCCTTCTGGACCAACATGTATACGGTCTTTGGTCTGTATCCACGTGACTCGAGCCCAGCTGTATGGTCAGAAATCTTGAGTTTGCACGTTTCTGTGGATTTAGATTTTAATTTAGATTTTAGTCTGTTTTCATTTGACGGAACTGGTCCACTCCGGTAACGTGAATATTAAGTTGTGGTTGATGAGCCGTGGTTATATAGGAATGAGTCTCCTTGGTTATTAGTCGAATCATCTCTCCGTTGTCACTACACTTGGCCATTATCTGAGCAAAAAGGGATTATAAAGCAGTGTCAGGTTGAGTAAAGGCATTATAGTATTTGTGTGTGTGTGTGTGTGTGTGTGTGTGTGTGTGTGTGTGTGTGTGTGTGCGCGCGCGCGCGCGCGCGCGCTTCGACCCACCTTTCTGTTTATACCTTTGTTTATACTATTGTTAATAATCACATGCACAGACAAAATTCCTTACTCAGTTTCGTTAACTGTCAGGGTAAAAAAAAATAATAAAAAACATGGCAGTAAATTTTTGTCATTGATTCGGCCACGACATTCTCTCTCTCTCTCTCTCTCTCTCTCTCTCTCTCTCTCTCTCTCTCTCTCTCTCTCTCTCTCTCTCTCTCTCGACCACCTCCTCCACTTCACTACTTTATGTGAAGGTTACGAGAAAGAGAGTTATAATTCTGCAGCCAATGTCCAACGTTTATGGTGGCGGCGGGGAGAGAGAGAGAGAGAGGATAATGGAAAATGTGAGGTACGAGTGAAGAATTTGACGACTGGTGGCTGAAGTGCAAAAACCATATAAAGATGCGGGACCATCAAAACTGTTGGTCGTCGCCAAAGTAGACGGCAGTGAAGCACCTAGCGTGTGAAAAACCTTAGGGAGTGACTGACTGACTGGGCCGCCTCAAGAGATCCTCCGGCATCGAGACAGCTGATAAACGATTAAAAGATGCCCCATATTGCATGGTATCAGTCAGTAATCAGTTTTCTCTTGGTTTATAGGCTTACTCAC
This sequence comes from Coenobita brevimanus, assembly GCF_032717465.1. NCBI lineage: Eukaryota > Metazoa > Arthropoda > Malacostraca > Decapoda > Coenobitidae > Coenobita > Coenobita brevimanus. Next base: position 17,470,635 of record NC_136995.1, read on the forward strand.
TTGGTTAATTGAGAAATGAATTCTGGTTAAAATGCTGAGGACATCATGTGGTGAAGAGACAGGTGACTGAAGACAAACTAGCGAACTAAGGGCTGAAGGGAAATTTAGGTTATCGAAGGAACGGGGTGACAGGACACGTGAAAAGTACTTAAACCAGTATAGAATTCCAGTGAGGAGTAGAACTGTGATAGCAAGAAATAAGACAATGGAAAGTATTATTTCACAGATGCAAAGTATAAACGGATTAGCAAATGGCAGGCCTATGATAAAGAGACAAATTTCAGAATATATCTCACTGAGGAAAAAAATACGGGAAATAAATCAAACCCATCAGATACTTCATATGAGCTGTCTTTAAATCCGAAACCCATACATCACTGACTATAATCCAGGGAGTTTAGATCTGAAGAGGGGTGAAGAGGGGGAGAGGAGGGTTATGGGAGGGAGGAAGGAGGAGATGATAATGGGTGACGTGAGAAGGAAGGAGTAGAAGGGATGAGTGGGAATGACAGAGGAAGGAGGGGGACTGAGTGGGGACGAAGATGAAAAAGATGGTGGGTGGAAAGAGAAGGAATGGGAAGAGGAGGAGATGAGAAGAAGGGGATAAGGAAGGGATGAAAGGAAGGGAGAGGGCATGGTATACTGTTGACCACACACACACACACACACACACACACACACACACACACACACACACACACACACACACACACACACACACACACACACACACACACACACACACACACACACACACACACACACACTCTCTCTCTCTCTCTCTCTCTCTCTCTCTCTCTCGGCTGTGTTTACCTCCAGATCCGGATTGAGTTACACGAACGAGGAAGGAAACCTGAGGAGAGAGCGGAGGAGGTTGGGCAGGGGTTGAGGATGAGGGGAAGTGGGGAGAGGGGAGAGGAAGGAGGGAAATGAGTTAGGAAGTGCTTGGGGAGAGTAAGAGAATGAGGAATTGCCTGAGAGGAAAGCTGCATTAAGAAGAAAATGATTGTGTAAAGGAAGGTAATGACATAAGTGAAAAAAATAGTATTATGTGGACAAAAGAGAAAATAATGATACAAATGTAAGGACAGTTTAGAAGGCGTCATTAAAGAAAAGAATACAAATATCGGTTTATAATTACAGTGTTAATGTAAGACGTGACTTACAAACAGAGGTAGGGGAGGACATGAAAGTGTAAGAAGTCATGTGTGTGTGTGTGTGTGTGTGTGTGTGTGAGACAGAGAGAGAGAGAGAGAGAGAGAGAGAGAGAGAATGTACACAAAGAATATTTTCACACAATTTTCCTAATATGTGCACTAAAATAAACGCAGCCTTTATTCACAAACACACGCCGCATGGCCTGTACAGTACTACAGTAACGACCAACACACCGAACTATTTACAGTGATAAAAAGGAGGAAGTGAAGGGGTGTTGTAGTGTGGATGTGGATGTGATAGCAAGCGTTAGGAGAAGTACACTGAGGTGGTTTGGCCATGTGGAGAGGATGGAGAGCGAGAGACTAACAAGGAGAGTGTATGTGAGTGAAGTGGTGTGGGGAAAGGGAAGGGGAGGCCGAGGATGCAATGGAGGGATGGAGTGAAGTGGTATATTAGAGAGGGGGGTATGAGTTCGGGGAGGGCAGTGAAATGGCGGGGAACAGGGCGACATAAATGTAGTTTGTTTGTGGCCACCCCTTACGGGATTGATGCGTCTGGCAATAGATAGATAGACAGATGTAAAGTAAGGTGCTTACATAAAGGTGGCTGGGGAGGGAAGGGGTGGGTGGAGAGAGGAAGGGTGGGCAACAGGGAAGGGGGAAGGAATAGAGCAAACAAGAAAATACACTATAAATGATGCAGGAAACAGAGGCGGGTGTTGAGAGAATAATAGCAGTAAAATGGAAAGCTGAGAGGGGAGGAGAGGAGAGCGGATGGTAAATAGAGAGAAATGGAAAAAAGTAACATTCCTGTTGCTGAAAAGTAAGAGAGAACTATTGGAATGAAGAGGGAGAGAAAAGATGCAGAAAGGAAGACAGAAGTGGAGCAGAGAAAAACACTGATGAGAGGAAATTTGAGAAAAAACAAGATGGAAAAGCAGAGTATGTAAACACAGGAGAGGACAGAAAGAAAAAAAATAATGAAAGGAAAAATGAGAAAGATGCACGACATAGGTAAAAAAAAAAAAAAAGAAAAAAGAAAGGAAGAGAAAGGAGGATGGAAGTATAATTAACGGAGGAATAAAAAAAGAAAGAGGGGTAGATAGTAAAAAAAAATAACAGTAAAGGGAAGGTGAAGGGTTGTTACGGTCTGTGTACACATGATGTATCAGTAAGTGCACACATACAACTACCCGTGTGCACTCAGTCTGTCTGTCTGTCTGTCTGTCTGTCTGTCTCTGAATGTATTTTTTAAGACTTTGTATGTTTTTATTTTTGTTTTTAAAGCTTTCAGCCGTGAGGTTAAGTTTCTAAGATCCTGTATAATCTCTCAAGCACCTGCATAATTGGTCTGGACTGAACTCATCTATGATTTTGTGAAATGGGGATAGGATGGCAATGATGCATTTTTTTTTTTTTTTTTTTGTATTGTAGGTACGTGTTTTTGTAGGAATGTGTTTGTGCATGACTACTTCTGTTGCGTGACTGCCTGCACGAGGGGAGTGGTTGTGTGTTAAAGGGACATGCACCTCTCGCACCACCTACCTGCCTGCCTCCTTACCTACCTTACTGCCTTACTGTTTGTCTGCCTACCTGCCTTACTGCCTTAGTTTCTGCTTTGCCTCACCCTCTCATACCAGTCCGTCCTTCACACCCCCTGTGCCTTTCCCTGCCTTGTAGTACCTTCCTTACCTTACCTTACCTTACCTTATCTTACCTTACCTTACTTTATTGGTGTGTATGACATGCTGAACAAAGGTGGAGCTGATGAGACAATGGCGTAGCCCACGGTACAAGAGAACCACGCCTGTTAATTAAGTATATGTTTAGGAATAATTGAGTCTAAAGTGATGATGATGATGATGTTGAATATTGCAACAGAGTGATGCATACGAAATATGTGAATAACAAAACAGGGAGTTCTTTTTTAACAGCTGTTCAGTCGGCCTTTCGCCCAGTCGGTCATATGTCTGTAATACGGTTAACTGCAGATTTGTTCTCCACCCCGCTAAAAAAAAAAATAAATAAATAAAAAAATAATAATAATAATAGGAATTCCTGTCGTCCAGCGAATTATAGAGCGATGATGAATGAGGTAATTATATCAGTAATTTCTGTGGTAGGTGGGGGCGCTCACCATCCACTCACTCGATGTAGTGCTGCTCTCGGGTGTCTGCCCTTTCCTCTCCATCATTCTTTCCTTCCATTCTCTTCTGTCTTTCTTTCCTTCATTCTTTCCTTGTCCTTCTGCCTACGGGTGACTTTACACTCCCTCTTCTGTCTTTCTTTCCTTCATTCTTTGCACTTCCTTCAGCCTGTGGGTGACTCTACACTGAGCGACAAGCCAAATGGTTTCCTTTGCACCAGGAAACCATTTACTACGCTGGGTGGTAACCATATAACCAAATTTTGGCGCCTGGTGGTTTAGTGGGTAATTATTGTGCTCCAATCGGATTGAGCCGGTGAAGGTTTATATCCAAGGGTTGGTTGGGGTTGATTGCTCATGTAATGCCACTCAGGGATGAGTGAGGCTGGTCACTCTCATCTTAACTGTCGGGACCAACTGCCTAGCCCTGGGCTCCTACGCTCCTCATGGGGCAATGTAGGATTGGATGATGGATGGATGGATGGATAACGATAATATTACTTAATGACCCTTGAGGTGATTACGGGGGAAGGGGGCATTTAAGTGGGTTTTGAGTTGACAAGAAAGGATGGTGTCAGGGATGGAAAAGAGGAAGACGATGGAACGGTGGAACAAGAGTGAAACAGAAAAATGAAAAAAATGTAAGAAACTGAGATGAAAAGGGGGAACTGAATGATATTGTGATGGAAGAGAGAAAAATTATATAAGCCGGTGGTGTTAGTTCCCTGTTCCTACATCTTCAGAGTGTACACATGCCTCTCTACACGTCACTGCTGTTAATCCTTTATCCAGATATCAAACGTATATTCCACGTATCATTATATAGCCAACGTCAGCCAATACTCAGTCATGCAGAATATGTTTTAAAATAACTCTATGCCTTCACTACCAGAGGTCTTCGAGAAGGTATATAAAATCGCCTACGGGAAAAGTATAGCCAACAGGAAAGTACCCAGCAAACTTCCCCACACATTACCACACGCAACCATCACTTTATACATCCAGTTCCCTATTTCCACCACAGGTCTCCGAAAAGGTTAATTAAATTGTCAGCGATATGATCTTAGCAGGAAGTACCCAGCACACTTTCACACCACACTGCCACACGCAACCATCACGTTACACATCCAGCTCCCCATTTCTCTTCTTGGTGTGAACAGACTGGGGAAAAGAGACCCGGTCCAAAGATCTCCTGGTTGACCGGGGAACAGAACCCGAGATATGTCGGTTGCTTACGATTTCAGCACCCTGACCCTCCAAAACTGTGTTGAGAATTTCCTTTATAAATACACCGTAATGGAAACAGAAGAAAGGGTACTGGAGGAGAAGCAGGGAAAAAAAAAAAAAAAAAAAAATGGGGATCAGCTTGGAAGAAAGAAAGGGAAAAAAAAAAAAAAATGTCCAGAATAGCTTTTGATGGACATTGAGGAACTGAGGAAACAGAAGGGTAACAGAGGTGAAGAAGGGCAAATATAAACAACAGATAGATGAGTGTCAGGTAAATAGGAAAAGAAAAAGTCTATAATATGCTCAGAGACGCCATACCTCTTTCAATGAGTACTGTTAGTTTTTTCCCACGTTCTGTAATCCAGGTAACATTATGTCAGTCGTTATTCGGTATTAAAGGAACAGCACGTATAAATGACTGGGGTAACGAAAGTTGAAGATGCTGATAAGGGAGAGAGTAACTAAGACAGGAGGAGAAGGTGAAAGAGAAAGATTATTAGAAGAGGATAGTAGGAGGGATCAAGAGAGGAGGAAGATAAATAGAGTGGATGAGATGACGGGGGGTGTGAAGAAGGGGAATGCGAGGGGAAGATAAAGGGGATTATGGTAATGACGTTAAATTGAAGTCTTAAGAAAATATACTTCAGTAATACGGTAAGGGATGATTTATTGTACCAAATACCAAAGAGTTCGTATGTAAAGACCAAGGTGGTAAGGGGTAGCGATGACAGTGCTTAAAAGGTTTTGTGAGATCTTGAAAATTTAACCTCATGAATGGATGCTTTAAAGAAATATCAAAACCTTAAAAATAAATTGAGAGAGAGAGAGAGAGAGAGAGAGAGAGACTGTAATACACTGAATATCTCGCAATTGAGCAACAAGGAAGTACAGTAACAAATTGTGGAAATGAAGAGAAAGGTAATGAAAACGAAGCTTTCTCCAAACTAATTTTTGGATATACAGTATTATTATAGGTCTATCGCCAGGTTAGATTAAATTATTATAGGTCTATCGCCAGGTTAGATTAAATTATTATAGGTCTATCGCCAGGTTAGATTAAATTATTATAGGTCTATCGCCAGGTTAGATTAAATTAGGTTAATTAAGTCTTTATTATATATCCATGTTAAGGATACAAGAGGAGCGGCAAGAAAGCAGAAGAAGCTCACTTTTTATTTTTATTTATCATGCTTTCCAGAAACACTCGTTTTTCTTTTACATATTTTGATTTGTCAGTACCTCCTGATCTAGTGGCGAGTGCAGTGATGAAAAAATAGTGAAATAATACTATGGATGTTCATTATTACAGTTCCTTGAAAACTTTGATTATTGCTGAAAGAAATCTGAAGCACATCTTTAAAACTTTCTGGTTTTCCTCGCTGGCATCGTTGGTGTGTGTGTGTGTGTGTGTGTGTGTGTGTGTGTGAGTGTCATTTTTCCCGTCCTTTCCTTTCATTCTTTCTGCCTTCTTGAACTGTTTCCCTTTTCTGTCCTTTTAACTTGCCCCTCAAGCTGTGCCTGTGCCAATACCGTACCCTCCTTTCCCCTACCTGCCACATCCACCCCACCCCAGGCACTTTATCCCTTCTTACCCTTCATCAGCAAACTTACGCCACATTTTTCCCGGCTTATCTGATTTTTCATTCCGACAAGAGTAATGGTTTTATACATCACCGTATTTAGGAAGGAAATATGGGGGTGGTTGATGAAGAACACACACACACACACACACACACACACACACACACACACACACACACACACACACACACACACACATTCTCACCACTAAAACCACACACTTTCACCACCCACACGCTTATTGCCATTACACTCTCCTCAACCACACACACATTTCCTGGCAACACCAAATTCTCTGAACAAACTTTATCCTGGAAGTCTAAACCTCTGCCTTTGTGATATGTCAACCCAGGTCAGTTCAATTCAGCGTCCACTTCCGGGCTCAGTATATTTTCCTGTGCTGTAAACCTACTTTCCCCGAGATATCTCGATAGAAGTCCTTTCCCCAAGAACTCAATTCCACTTGTGCCATAAATATTTGGTGTCAGTGAGGAGGGAGAAGTATAGTGGAGGAGGAGAGGTGGTGGGGGGGAAGAGGAGGTTGGCTTAAGACAACGTGAGGACACTAAAACAAGAGAAGAGGAAAGTGGCAAGGATGATGGGAAGAGGATGTTGAGAGAGAGAGAGAGAGAGAGAGAGAGAGAGAGAGAGAGAGAGAGAGAGAGAGAGAGAGAGAATTATGCCAAGAAATATAACAACACGAGAATTTCAAGTACAAGCGGACACCAACAGATGCAAATGAGGAGAACTGAGAGGCGGTGGTGAAGACATACACAATATCCCCGAAAGCGGCTTACTTAAACACCCCACACCCCCTCCCATCCCACCCCACACCCCCTCCCATCCCACCCCACACCCCTCTCACCCCACTCCACATCTCTCTCACACCACCCCACACACTCACCCCTCCCCTCTCCACACCCCTTCCAACCCCCCCCCCCCAAACTCTCTCCGGGTATTCTCCTACTAATTTTCTTGAGCTTAAAGTTGTGTATGACATGCTTGGTGTTACTTGTGTTCTTACTGATACAGCTGCCAAATACTTCACAAAGAAACTAGGGTAAATATTTAAGTGAAAAAGAAACACGATGAAGCAAAACTAGCTGTGATAATAATTTAGAACGGACACTTGTTTATAGTAGTAATGGCCGCCACAACACAACACAGCACAACACGGCCGCGTTTTACATCCACCATTCTCGTATCATGGAACAATACACCCAACCCTTTGCTTTACCTGGTCTTAGAGCCTGACTGACAAACGAAGCATCATTATGTTGTGGATTTTTTCACCACTAAATGGAAAGTTAAGAGGGAACAGAGGAAGGATCAAAGAGTGAGGAAGTGAATTTCTGTAAAAGGAGCAAATGTGGGAGGTTAACCTAACAGGCTTGGGTAATATATTGTGGGAAGGGGATGATCTCAAACACACCAAAGCGTGACTGACAAGGATAACTCCCAAACACTCCCTCCGAATCCCACACGCAACCGTTGTGTACGTCCGATACCCTATTTTCAGTGTTAAGGAGCAAACATACTGGGGAAGAGAGTCAGTCTAAAGGTGGTGGATGGTACGGACATTGTGATTTTAGGGCAGGTATGATTCTGCCTCCTGATAACTCGTGACATTCCAAGTGGGTGGATGGATGGATGGGTGGATGGGAGAGAGTAGTCCTCTAGTGAACAGGTCTATGAGGTAAGAAGGTCTGTGGTTAGAATAAGGCCTTGTGGGAAAAAAAGGTCCTTGTGCCAAATTAGCCCAAGTGGAAACATGGGTCCAATGGGTAAGAGGTCCATGGAGGAAATAGGTCCAAGAAGCGAAGTGGGCCTATGAGGAAAACTGGGCCCGTTGGAAAATAGGCACTTGGAGCATAATGGGTCAGTGGGATGAAAATTAGGTCTGTGGAGAAAAGCATGTGAGTGGGGTAACAGATGACCACGTAGCATGAGACGGACTCACGTACTAGTAATGTCAAAATACTGTCAGCGCTGATTACAGACATGTCAAGTAAGGATTTAAAGATATACAACTTCCAGATTTCACTTGCTCGTCATGCCGTAAGGAGGGAAAGGAGGCATAAACTTAGAAGGAAGAAAATGAAGAGGATGTTGGTGAATAAAAAAAAATAGTAAAGAGAAAGGGGAAGGTGGATGAGGAGGAGGTAAATAAGTAGGAGAAGGAGGTAGAGGAGGGCGAGGCAGGCACGGGGTGATGCACACACCTGGGAGAAGCTCTATACGCGGAGGGAACAAGAAGGAGGGAGAAAGAGGGGAATGGCATGGAGGGAGAGAGAGAAAGGAGGGAGCGGGAAAGACTAGGAGATAAAGAAGGGAGTGGGAGAGAATAAGGGAATGAAAAAGATTCCCTCCTCCTCCTCCCTTCCTTTCTTCCTCTCTCCTTTCCTTCCTCATCATCCAACACCCCACCTCTCTTCTTCACTCCCCCATTCCCTTACATTCTGCATTACCCTCGTCTTTGCTGTCTCACTGCTCTTCCATCCTTCCTCCCTTTCCCTTTCAATCTTATTTTAATTTTCATTCTCTCTCTCTCTCTCTCTCTCTCTCTCTCTCTCTCTCTCTCTCTCTCTCTCTCTCTTACCCTTAATGTCTACCCACGTTCATCACCTTTTGGACAACCACCAAGTCTTGAATCACGAGGAGCACAAGAGCAGTAAAATGTGGTGGGTGTGGGGCTAAATACAGTGATCATTAGAGAGAGAGAGAGAGAGAGAGAGAGAGAGAGAGAGAGTGATTCTTGAAAAAAAAAAATAAATAATCCACTGATAATACTGCTTCACTCTAACAGCATATGTGTGTGTGGATGGATCTTGAATAAGCTGCGTTGAAGTGGACTGCAGTGTTGATTATGGGTGATGAGATAATGGGTGAATATTTAGCAGAATTTCCAACGCAAATGGTAGGTTTGTGACTCCATAAGTGTAGTTAGTGTAGGGATAGAGCACTTAGCCTAACACAAAATCCTATCACATGCAAAGACAGTGATAGCAGGTTTTCATCACCTTCATCATCATCATCATCATCATCATCATTAACTGTTTTCATTAAAAAAAGGTAGTTGTGTCTAAGGCCCAAGAAAAATAAAGCACAAAACTATAATTACAACCACACCACAACCACCACAACATTACTACCACCACCACACAACTCTGATGATTCCATACCTAAATAATCACTTTTTTTTTTTTTTTAGAGGTCTCAGTGCCAGATCTCTCTCTCTCTCTCTCTCTCTCACCCAAGAGACCCCAACACTTTTATCCTCACAGCAAAACCGTCAAGGAAATTTTATCCATCTTGCCAGCCTTCATACAATTGAGAGAGAGAGAGAGAGAGAGAGAGAGAGAGAGAGAGAGAGAGAGAGAGAGAGGAAAAACCGAGGCGAGAAAAACATTGGTTAAGAGTGAGGGAAAGAGGAAGGGCTGAGAGGATTAAAGTTAGTGAGAGAGAAAAGGAGAGCTGTGAAGGATATTATAGTTGACAGAGGTAAAGATGTGGGAGAGAAAAAAAGATAGGAGAAAATGTGAGAGAGAGAGACAGAGAGAGAGAGAGAGAGGGAGGGAGGGAGGGAAGAGAAAACAAGAGGAAATTGTTGGAGGAAAGAAATAATAGCTAGTAAAGGAGAAATATATCCGTAAGATGGTAGCTGACAGAAGTAAGAATGTGGGGGAGAGAAGAGGAAAGAGAGAGAGAGAGAGAATGGGAGAAAATAAGAGAGGAAAATGTTAGAGGAAAGAAATAATAGCCTGAAAAAGAGAAATATATCCGCAAGTAAGATGGTAGTTGACAGAGATAAAAATGTGGGGGAGAGAAGAGGAAGAAAAAGACAGGAGAGAGAGAGAGAGAGAGAGAGAGAGAGAGGATTAAGTAAGAGAGGAAAATGTCGGAGGAATGAAACAACAGCCTGAAAAAGAGAAATATGTCCGTGAGTAAGATGGTAGTTGACAGAGGTAAAAATGTGGAAGGGGAGGAGAGGAGAAAAGAGAAGAGCATGTGGGAGGAAAAAAGAAAAAGCCAACAAAAGAGAAAGAGGGTCCTGGGGGAGCAAAAGAGAAAGAGGGTCCTGGGGGAGCAAAAGAGAAAGAGGGTCCTGGGGGAGCAAAAGAGAAAGAGGGTCCTGGGGGAGCAAAAGAGAAAGAGGGTCCTGGGGGAGCAAAAGAGAAAGAGGGTCCTGGGGGGGAGAAGGGGAAGTGGAGGAAAATAGACGACTGGGAGAAGAAGGAAAGGGAAATAGAGAAACATAAATACGGAAAAACAGAGAAGCGGATGAACGAAAAAATAATGATGTAAATAAAACTTGCTTCAGGAGATAGTATAAGATAATGAGGGAAAATTATAATGAAGTAAGTTATTAGGCTTTGACACTAGATCCTGCTGAAGAATGTTTATATTGGGAAATTCTAGTCCATTCACCACAGCCGATCTATCTGTCTGTCTATCTATCTCTCTGTCTATCTATCCATCTGTGTGTTTGTCTGTCTGTCTGTCTATCTGTGTCTATCTGTCTATCTATCTGTGTCTATCTATCTGTCTGTCTATCTGTCTATCTATCTATCTATCTACCTGTCAATCTGCCCGTCTGTCTGTCTGTCTGTATGTCTGTCTATTTATCTATCCATCTATCTATCCATCTGTTGTATGTACAGTCAGACGCCTTATTGCCGTAAAGGGTGGCCACAAACAAATCATCTCCATGTCATCCTGTCCTTCACCATCAGGGCGCCCTTCCTCCAACTCACCCTCCTCTCTTTCATATCTCTCCGCCCCATCCCTCCATATTCTCTGTCTCCCACTTTCCCTTCCCCTCCATCTCATTCTCTGTCTCCCCCTCTCCCTCCCCCTCCATCTCATTCTCTGTCTCCCACTTTCCCTTCCCCTCCATCTCATTCTCTGTCTCCCACTGTCTCTCCCTCTCCATTCCACTTGTAGACACACTTCTAGTCAGTCTCTTGCTCCCCATCCTCTCCACATGGCCAGATCATCACAGAGTATGTCTCCTTAATATTTTCAATCTCGTCCACATCTCTACATCTATATAAACCGTGGTAGGTATTAAAAAAAAAATAAGCTTGATTACAGTAAGCAGGGACACTCTTACATATCAGAGATATTCCTACTCTAGTCAAAAAGGAACTGAAAAGATTAACAATTATCCTTGAGGTTCCGAAAGAGAGAGAGAGGGAGAGAGAGCATTAAAGAATTGGTTTGCGGAGGGAAAGACACATACAAAAAAGTTAGGAAATAAAGTGCGGTAGAAGGAGAGGAGGGGGTTGAGGCAGGAGGGGGGGGGGAGGATTCAGGGCAGTGGGAAGAGATTTCAAGGGATTAATTTCGTCGTTGCAGCTCTGGCATTCGGGGATTACAAGACTTAATCACCTCACTCATTCCATGGGGAAGAGGGGGGAGGGAGGGGAGGGGTGATGAGTGGCAGAAACAGAGTGCAAGTGGGGATAGAGGCAGATTACAGAGGGAATAGGAACCAGTGACTATCAGTTTATCTATCCATCCGTTCATCTCTCTATCTGTCCAACTATCTATCTTTCTGTCTGTCTATCTGTCTATCTGTCTGTATACCCATACCCATTAATCCTGGAAGGGGTAGCCACAAACTAATCGCCTCTGTGTCAGTCTCTCTTCCGTCACCAGACTGCCCAATCTCCACTTTGCATCATCCCCTATCGCATACAGTACATCTCCACTCCATCCCTCCATTTCATCCTCGATCTCCTTCCCCCTGCCCACCCTTTCACCTCATTCACACTCTCCTAGTCAGTGTAACGGTAAAGGAAATCACCCCCCCCAAAAAAAAAAAAAAAAAAAAAAAAAAGTAGGGGGCGGAGAAGAATAGAAGAGAAAATTAGTGAGAATATATGGGAGTGATAATGAGGATACAAACGAGAATGGGAATAGAAGTAACAGGTAGAGGGACAGACGATGCTAGTGGCGTGATGGGCAATGGTAAGTGGTAATTTCCTTAGCTTCTTACCTCTGAACAAACCCTCTGTTGCGATGCCATGTGACCTCCCAGTACTCAGCCTCGGAGCACTGTTTTCACTGAGAACATAGATATAGATGATCCATTACAAGTGGAAGTGTTGGGTGGGGGAGGGAGACACAAGTCAGAGCATGGATTCCTAATTTCTCTAACGTTTTGGGCTAAACAGGACCCACCTTTAGAGATGTGGTTACTGCCCACCACCTCAAACCTTCACGCCACCTTACGTCATTCCCTTATTTCTAGTTTTCAGTCACAGGGCTTAGCAAACCCTCTAAGCGCAGTCTCTTCACTTAGGGAGATTTAGTATGATGAAAGACGATTTGTATTAAGGTTAGGAATGGTGTTATTAAGGAATGTTGGAACACAAGGCTTTACCACTTGCTGCAATGGTCAGAACAGAAGCTCGCTCTGAGAAAAATTTTGTCTTTAGAAACTTTGTTACAGAATCATTATATATTCCTAATTAAGTGAATATTACACTGATTTAATTAACTTTGATACAGCAGTCAGAGATGTTTTGAGATAAAATACATAAAAGCGAAAGGAATAGAGCTGATCAAACTTCAACTTTTAACATTGGAAATATCATGGAAGGAAAATATTGTGATTCAATTTCTCGCTGTGAAGCCTCCGTCAGTGAAGCGGGGGAGGGGAAGAGAAAAGGAGAGGAGGGAAGAGACGGAGGGTGAAAAGAGTAGGTAACCGGAGGGGAAGAGGCAGAGGGTGAAAAGAATAGGTAAATGGAGGGGAAGAGGCAGAGGGTGAAAAGAATAGGTAAATGGAAGGGAGGAGGCAGAGGGTGAAAAGAATAGGTAAATGGATGGGAAGAGGCAGAGGGTGAAAAGAATAGGTAAATGGAAGGGAAGAGGCAGAGGGTGAAAAGAATAAGTAAATGGAAGGGAAGAGGCAGAGGGTAAAAGAATAGGTAAATGGATGGGAAGAGGCAGAGGGTGAAAAGAATAGGTAAATGGAAGGGAGGAGGCAGAGGGTGAAAAGAATAGGTAAATGGAGGGGAAGGGAACGAATACGAAAATAAACACAAACACAGAATCTAATTTCATGGATTCCCAAAACTCAAGTCAGCGTTCCAGTTGTTGGCCACTAAAACTTTGCTGCATTACTATGCATAGAGAGAGAGAGATGTCAAGTCAGCGTTCCAGTTGTTGGCCACTAAAACTTTGCTGCATTACTATGCATAGAGAGAGAGAGAGAGAGAGAGAGAGAGAGAGAGAGAGAGAGAGTGTGTAATTCCAAGTGTGGATGAGGCACTCCATCATCGTTGGAGGAGGTTGACACTGCAAGTGGTATAATATTGATCAACACAGGCGCTGAAACGGGGGAGAGAGAGAGAGAGAGAGAGATGACTAGAGGTGATTTGTGGATAAGGAGAGGATAGATGAGAAAGGAATATCATGTTAAAAAAAATCTTAAAGTATTAGCGAGGGGAAGGAAGAGTGAGCAGGAAATGAATAGGAACTGAAGACAAAGGGGAGGAAAAAAGAGAGAGGAAGTCGGTTGAAGGGAGGGGAAATTGGAAGGGAGAGAGAGAGAGAGAGAGAGAGAGAGAGAGAGAGAGAGAGAGAGAGCAAAATCCGAGAGTAAATGGAGGAGAATTAATAGTCAAGAGAGAGGTCATCTTCTGTGAGACTATTTCTCCTCCTCCTCCTATTCCTCCTCCTCCTCCTCCTCCTATTCCTCCTCCTACTTCCTGGCGTCACCATCCTCCTTCATCTTCTCCCCTGTCAGCCTCCTCCTCCAACATCAGTGGTCACTTTAAATTACACATCACACACACAACCCCCCCTCTCCTTTTTTTTAGGCGGCTGCTTGTGATGGAGGGCAAGGTAAAAGAAAGGGAAAAGAGGAAGAAGATGGAGGTGAGGGAGTAGAGAAGAGGATGAAGAGGGAGGGGATAGGAGGAGAGAGAGGAAAGGGGAAGAAGAAGGAGGAAGGTTGCGTGAATGAAGGAAAGAGTAAATATTTTGTCAGTCTGAATTTCGCTCCTTATTCCTCATTCTACATTCTTCCTAATTCGTCTCAAATTTTCGTCTGTAAGAGATGGTAAAGTAGGAAGGAAAAAAAAAAAAAAGACAGGAAGAGGAAGCTGAAACTGACATGATAAGGAAGAACAGGAAGGAGAAAGTGAAAAAATCTGGAAAGTGAGAGGGAGAGTAATCTAAATTTATAATAAGAAAATGGGAAAATAGGATGAGGAAAAACTTGAATGCTTCTTATCATAGCTTCGCTCCTGTTTCTCTCTACCTTCTAAGTCATTTCTCTCTCTCTCTCTCTCTCTCTCTCTCTCTCTCTCTCTCTCTCTCATGGGTACTGCCCAAATCGACGAGCCGGCTGTGCAGGTGAAAGATGTCATATAAATCCCTGTAATCTACGACTTTTTTTTCCTGCAGTAATTATAAACTTCAGGTAGATTTTTCGCCTTCCACAAATTCATGTTTTCATTCTTTTCCTGTTTGATGTTATGCAGGATGGGATGGTGTGCGAGGAGGTCTGTTTGTTGTCTGTTGCCTCTTTTTATACGAGTATATACACTACAGAGGAAAGCAATAATCGTATCCCCTTAGCAGACAGTTATGGGTGGGTGATATTCCATTGACTTCCGTAATTTGAACGTGAACTTACCCTCACTCTGACCTTATTCTGAGGCTTGTTTCAGCAGGGAGTTAATGGATTGTTTATTGGTACATAGTTTTGCCTGCTGGGGATACCGAGGCGGGATACTGATTATCGCCTTAGAGTGTACTTCCTTGGTACTCTGCCAAAACTTCCATCTCTTTTCCAACCCCCCGCCTCTACCCTCCTTCCCCTGGCGTGACACCTGAGCCGTCATGAATTATGCAACTGAGTAAAGTTTCCACTTACACCCTGACTGACGCTGGCACATCCATGCATTAGTCACTTCACTTATGCTCCGCTTTACGGAGAGTTTGCAGAGTTGGTGTCCAAAAGTTGTGTGTAACTCTCTCTCGCTCTCTCTCCTTTGATTTTAGTGTGTTTCCTTAAGAAATTTATGTTTTGTCGTTTTGTTTACTAATACATATCAGTTCTGTCCTTTCATGTAGAGTAATGGACAAGAGCGACGATGTGCATATACCACAGTTTAATGTCCCTACATAATGCAAATTTTGTTCATTCATATATTTGTATTATGCTTTATCAGTATTTTTTTTTTTTTTTTAATCCTTGTATACTGTCACTGCTCATCTTCCCTTTTCCCTTCTTCAGTTTCATTTTCCTGCGTTGCTTTCTCTGGTACTGCCTTCATACCCACTCATTACCATCCCTATATTTGTCTGCTACTTCCTCACCCCCTGCCCACCCTCCATTAACCCTTCGTACAAGCAGCAGCAGTAGTAGTAGTGGAAGTATTAGCAGCAGTAGTTGAAGCCTTGGGTTCATCTGGACGTGTACTCGGTGAACTACATGCTTACGGTTCCCTTTTCCTGCAGCCCACCATCCTCCATTCGGGAGATATCTCCATCACACGGTTATAATTATCAGCAGTGTTGCATTGTGATAGGTTGGTGAGTGGTGGATGAACAATACACTCTACCTCGTGTATTTTTCATCCACCATTCACGGTGCCTCTCCAGGATCAAAGACAGGAACAGGGACCAGCTCTGATACGTTCATGGTACACAGGGCCTGGAACCTGCATCAATCTGAATAATGTATAAGGACACAGAGCCTGGAACCTGCCTCAGCCTGAAAAACGATTAAGTAGCAGTATAATCACTTGATGTTTGAAACTGTTGACCTTAACCTTTGGCAGTTGAAATCGTCAGTATTGAATGAAGACTAAGATAAAGTATACCACCCCTATACACCAGATCTGGTATTAATCCAGCCCATACACTTCATTCATTCATGCAGCCTCCAAAGACTTCAAAATAAAGGAAATTGTATGAAGGTGTGTCATAATATTGGGTCTAAACTTCACCCACTCTAAAAAAATATTAAGTCTAAATAGTATTCTAGTCCGTCCACTCATTTAGTAATCACCTCCATTTTTTTTCTATTCCTCAGTGTATCCATACCTTCTCCAGTTTTCAGAGTCGCATGTCCCTCCTTCAGTCTGCTTTAAAATGTATTGGATGGGTATGGCGGAGGGAAAATGGAATGGAGGGGAGAGAGGAGAAAGTAGGAAAAGGTAAGTAATGCGAAAAGGGAGGGGGGGGGAAGTAGGTAGGGAGGAGGGAGAGATGAGATGGATTGTGAGGTGTGGGAGAAAATGGGATGGAGAGGAATGAAGAGAAAGTAGGAAAGGGAAAGTAGGGCGAATAGGGAGTGTGGGAGGAGGAGTAATAGGGATGAGGGTGAGATGAGATGGATGGGGAAGTGTGGAGAGAATATGGGGTGGAGAGGAGCGAGGAGAACATAGGAAAGGGAAAGTAAGGCGAATAGGGAGTGGGGGGAGGGGGAGTAGGTAGGGATGAGGGTGAGATGAGATGGATGGACTGGTGTTAACAGGTAAAGCTACTCAGTGAGACGTGTTTACGACCCGGCCCTTCCTTGTCTCAAACCCTTCACCCCACCTGGCCTCACCCTACACACCTTATCTTTTTACTTATTTATCTTTAGAATGTCTGTCTATTAAAGTCTCTCTGTAAATTGATTCCTGTCTGTCTGTCTTGTTGTCTAAATATCTCTTCGTTTACCTTTTCATTTATGCATCAATATGTATCTATTGTGTGACCCCTCGCCTTGTAATTTATTGATGGTCGTGACAAAAATATCTATCTATCTATCTATCTATTCCCAAACGCCTCAATCCCGTTTGGGGTGGCCACAAACAAATCGCCTCCAAGTCGCCCTGTCCCCCGCCATTTCATTGCCCTGCTCCCAACTCACACCCCCCTCTCTCATATACCTCTCCACCCCATCCCTCCATCTCATCCTCGGCCTCCCCCTCCCTCTTCCCCCCTCCACCTCACTCACATACACTCTCTTCGTCAGTCTTTCACCCTCCATCCTCTCCACATGGCCAAACCACCTCAGTGTGTTCCTCATAACGCTTCCTATCACATCCACATCCACACCACAACGCTCCTTTATATCCTCATTCGTCAGCCTGTCTCTCCACGTGACTCCACAGGCTCCTCTTAAATAACTCATTTCCACTGCTCTCACTCTTGACTTGTGTTCTTCCAACAATGTCCAAGCTTCACTTCCGTACGTTAGAGTTGGTATCACAATACTGTCATGTAGTAACTTTTTCACTTCCATGCTCACTTCCCTGTTTCTTATAACTGCTTTCAAAGAACCAGCAACCTTTCTTCCCTGCTGTACCCTTTCAAGCACTTCACCCTCCAAACCTCCATCCTTACTCATCACACTACCCAAATACTTAAACGTACTCACATTTTCCAATTCCTCACCATCCAACCTCGCTGTACATTCACTAACTTCACCTCTCTCAAAGACCATCACTTTACTCTTCCCTACATTCACCTTTAGGTTCCGTTTCTTACACACTCTCAAACTCATCCACCAAGCCTTGCAGCTCCCCTTCGTCTTCACTCAACAACACAGTATCATCTGCAAACAACATTACAGGGAGTTTCCAAACACTATCCTCTCTCACCAGGGCCACTCCAACATCCACTACCCTACCTTGTACCTCTTTTATTACCCCATCCATGTACAGATTGAACAACCATAGAGACATAACACATCCCTGTTTCAAACCAACTTTCAAAAAGAAAAATTCACTTAGTTCACCATCCACACGCACTGCAGACTTCGCACCATCGTACATACTCTTCACAGCATTCAACAACTTCCCATCTACTCCATATATTCTTAACACTTTCCACAATCCTTGTCTATCCACCCTGTCATATGCTTTCTCCAAATCCATGAAAGCTGCATACAACTTCTTTTCCTTCTCTAGAAACTTTTCCACTAAAGATCTAAGAATGAATATCTGATCTACACAACCTCTTCCCTTCCTAAAGCCTCCCTGTTCCTCTCCAACTAATTTCTCTGTTCTTTCTCTAACTCTGTCTATAAGTAACCTACCATACACTTTTCCTATTATACTAAGAAGACAAATGCCCCTATGATTACCACACACTTCTTTTTCCCCTTTTCCTTTGTACAAGGGAATAATTATACCTGACTTCCAATCCTCCGGGACTCTACCTTCCTCCCAGGCCAATCTGCACATCTTCCACATCCATTCTACTACTATCTCTCCCCCATGCTTCAGCATTTCACCACACACTCCATCAATTCCTAGGGCTTTCCCCGATTTAACTTTCTTCATTGCTTCCACAACTTCTGTCCTACTGATTTCTTCCTGTCTTCTCACCTCCCTCCTTCTCCCAGCCATTCCCCAGCCACTTATACTCGCATTACTTCCATCCTCTACGTTCAACAATTCCTTAAAGTGTTCTCTCCATCTGCTCACTTTTTCTCCCTTCTCCACTAGTAATCTACCATTTTTATCTTTCACTCCCCTGCTAACTTCACTTCCACCCTGTCTTACTCTTTTCACTTCTCTCTAGAACATTTTCTTACAGTCCCTCCACTTTACACTCAAATTCCTTCCAAATTCCTCATCCACTCTCTTCTTACTCTCTCTTACTAATCTTTTCACCTCTCTCTTTCTTTCCACATATAACTCTCTCTTCCGCCTCTCAACTTCTTCCACGCCCCTATTTCTCATCCATTCATTGTATGCTTTCTTCTTTTGTGCCACAGCCTGTTTCACCTCTTCAGTCCACCACGCTGTTCCTTGCACCCCTCTCCGTCTTCTCTTCTTTCCACACACCACATCACATGCTGCACCTATTTCTTCTGTAAATATCTTACACACACCTTCCACGTCTCCCATCTGCTCCAATTCATATTTGCCCAATCGTTCCTCCACTTCTCTCTTATACTCTGCCTTTTTCTCATCCTCTTGTAACCTCTCCACTCTCCTTGCAACTACTCCTTCCTCTCGTCTTTCCCTTCTTCTATTCCTCCATCTTACTTGCATCCTAATTCTGGCCACCACCAAGTAGTGGTCAGAAAGTCCACTCCCCCAACCTCTATACACTCTTGCATCCTTTACACATCTTCGTATCCTTTCATCCACACACACATAATCAATCATTGCCTTCCTTTCATTCAGTTCACCACCCACCCTTCTCATCACTCGCCATGTATACCTGTGGATCATTTTATGCCTGAAGAGGGTATTGGCTATCACCAACCCCCTCCCAGCACAAATGTCCACTAACGCACTCCCATTCTCATCTATCTCAGCAGGCACACCCCACTCACCAACTATTCCATCCACCTTCACATTACCAACTTTACCATTCATATCACCAATCAAAAACACTCTCTCATTCCTTCCAAACTTTTCCATGCACACTTCCACATTTGTCCAGAACTCTTCTCTCACTCTTCTAGCACGATCTTGCGTTGGCGCATACACACACAATCGCCCACATTTGTATTCCAACTTTCAACTTTACCCACACAATCCTTGACCCAACTGATCCATACTGTCTTATGCTCTTCTTCCATCTTTTACTCACAACTATACATACTCCTTCCTTTGCCCTCTCATTCTCATCTACTCCTGCACATATACCTCATCCATACTCCCATTCTCTCACACTTTCTCCTCTCCATTTTGTTTCAGTTATTCCACATACATCCACTTTCGCACCCTCAAGCACCTGGACAATCTCTCTCTCTTTCACCTCATCATTCGCTCCTCTTACATTCCATGTACTCATTACCAAGTCCTTTGTCCGGTCCTGGGTCGTCATCGTTTGGTCAGTCCTTGTCCGAGGCTTCTTGTTTGTTTTTTTAGTTAGTTGTTTTCCGGGGAGTGGCACCAACCCTCCGCCAACCCTTTTAGTCGCCTTTTACGACAAGCAGGGATACTGGGGGAGTATTCTTGAAAACCCCCCTACCCCCCTGCATGTATTTCTGTCCATCACCTCCGTCCACATTCCATCATGTTTCACCACACTTTACCACCTTGCCCTTCCACCTGCTTCACCACATTTCACCACTTCATCATACCTTACCACCATGCCCTTCCACCTGCATCACCACACTCCTCCCTCTTGTCCTTCCACTTGCTTCACCACACTTCACCATCTTGTCCTTGCACCTCCATTTGACTTAACAGGTGGAGTCAGGATTCCGGGGACTTGAATAGTGAGTGAATGGGAGTGTGGCTCATTCAACTAGGCAAACTTTGGTTGGTACACCCTCCCAAAAAAGTATCGGCCCCTAATAGTACGATGGTTGTGAAAAGGAGCGAGTTCTGCAGTCACACATGAATCTATAAATCTGGTGCCCCAAACATATACTACCCATTATGTAATTACTTTTTTGTTTTCGATTTGTAATAATTATCAAACATTATCATTTATAATCACAGGATGCCCCATATATCAATGCTTCGTCCGTGTTTCAGAATGATACGTGCCGTTAGTGGATCCATACTTTTTTGGGTGTACCTCATATATTTTTTCCCCTAGCTCTCTGAATTTCACCCCACTCCACCTTGGGATGGGAAAGGAGGTCTGGATGATGATGATGATATTATTATTATTATTATTATTATGTTACTGGCATTTGCTTAAACTGATGATTATAATGATAATATTATTATTGCATATTATTATTATTATTATTATTAGTAGTAGTAGTATGCTTCCGGCATTTGTTCAGACTTAATCGCTGTGCACTAAATGATTCAGTCTTGCAAAGAATTTCCTCTGTGATTTTGCAAGATACGTACTGGTCAATCTTAGGTTTTTCATAAGTTTTGCAGATCATAGCGGTGTTCCGTATATTGGTTTCAGTATTTTGAATGAAAAGGCTATTTATTCATCTGAAATTAGAAATTGTAATGAAGCTAACATACAGTATATACCAAATTATTTAAAACTATGCTTACAAAAAAATATATATATTTAGTATTATATTTCCATCGCTCTAAGAAATAGTTATTCATGAGAGCTACTTTACCCATGGTGATTTCAGTACAAAACCGCCGCTTAGCAGGGATAATAATTACTCTGCAGAGAAGCAGATGCCAAAATCAAAAGAAAACTTTTGGTATCACCTGGTTCTAATTTAAAGGAAACACGTTCTCACGTGATTTCGGCCTGGAAAACTTCATACCGATGCGAAATATCACAAACTTTATTATATTAACATCATATACCAGCAATGAAAGTAAAGCATCAGGTGATGGAAAGTTACGAATAAAAGTGAGAATTTTGACTTAAGAGCTATGAATTATCTTAATTTTTGTCATTCTATGATCGTACGTTTGGCAGCTCTCCTGGCGATGTGGTGGGGAGGGAGGGGGGGGGGCAGGCAGGCGTACCATCTCAGTTTTTGTTTGATTTCTTTGTGGTCGTGGGTATACCGATTGTTAGCCGAGTAATTTACGATGTAAACGTTTTTCTTTCCCTCACCTGTCCCGCAGCTGTTGCTAAGATGATGCTTGTAGTAGTGGTGGTGATGTGGGGGCAGTGGTACACCAGCGTGAAGGGCATGTATTGGGAAGACAGTGTGGCGACATCAAGGAATTTAAATGGCCGCAGCGTGCGTCAGCTGTGAAAACATAAACATTGGTGAAGTGTCAGTCCATTTAACTGTCGTGAAACCTGAATTTAGATAATTCTCATAATGGTAACAGTTTAAACAGTATGCCAGTGTCTTCAAATAATCAGGAAAAATATTCGTGTGTCTTGGAATGGTTAGATCAACTTGAGACTGAGGAAGGAGTACCGACGTGATTGTGGAAGTGTTTTGGAAAGAAAATTGTGGTGATAAGAAGAAACTGAGATAATATGTGTTGCCCTTATTGTGCTAGAAACTTTGCTACACGTACACAGTTCAAGAGGGAATAACTAGATAAGTATGAGTATGTGATGGGGGGAAACTGATGATTGTGATACCGGTAGAACAGAGATGGCAGTGGTGGCTGAGTGAAAGAAACATCTGGAGCTATCAAGGAACAACAAAATTAAAATGAATGGATATACTGATCTATAAATAAAGATGGAGTCATTTACCTGGAATCACAATTAATTGAGAAGGAAACTGTTTAGCGTGGTAATATGGTGGTTAGTGACATCCCGAGATGGCCACCAGTCACCTTTCTCCACCATATTACTTATCTCCACACTGTTTTGCCACACGCCATACCTCTGCAGAAATATTTAAGGTAAGTAATATCGATCAGGTTAAGGA
Source organism: Coenobita brevimanus (assembly GCF_032717465.1). Lineage (NCBI taxonomy): Eukaryota > Metazoa > Arthropoda > Malacostraca > Decapoda > Coenobitidae > Coenobita > Coenobita brevimanus. The sequence continues at coordinate 17,492,998 of NC_136995.1, forward strand.
AAACAAATTATTAGTAGGCTACGTAGAGAAGAACCTAAATCATCAGCCGATATGGTGTTAGTTTCTTGAAATTTTGTGTTAAGTTATATATTTCCAATTCTAATTCCAGAACTTCTCTATGAACATAGAATTGCAGAATTTTTATTATATATTAGGCTGCAGGTAATTAGATATACTATGTTTACTTCCTTTTTAGAATTTTGCCCTCCATGGGCACATTTAAGGTGGACCTCCCTTGTGACCAGGCATCTCTGCTTCTCTGGTATTCCATAGGTTTGCCAAAGAGTTGTTTGCAAAGCTGGGGTATCCTGGTGTTGGGGGCTTGTCAGGTAATGTTGCCAGCCATCAGTCCAGCAGACACTTGAATGAGTCAGTCATGACCCCCATCAACTCGCTGATTGCCTTTGGCACAACATTGAATAGATGAGGTCCATTTCTTGTGAAGCAGTCGTATGAGTGTTACTGTTCTCTGGGTTGTAGCCTCTGTCCTCTTGATGGAGCACAGTTGTCCTTTTCATAGGTGCATATTTACTTTCTGTCCCACATCAAGCATAAGACCTTCAGAGGTCTTCCACACATAGATCACTAGGTAGCACTCGCATCTTCTTTGTAGAGAGTTTAGTTTCAACCCCTTCAGCTGCTCCCAATATATAATTCATATGTTCGAGACCCCAGATTCTGCTTGTGAATGTCCTGTGTAAGGATTCCAGTTTAATGATATCCCTTGTCTTGTACAGAGTCCAGAGTTGGCAGCAGTATTCTAGTTTAGGGAGGACCAAGGCCTTCCAGAGGGTCAACATACAAGCCCTCTCCATTGTTTGAAAGGTCCTGAGGATCCATCCGGTTAGTTTGTGCCTGTATTGCTGATGCAGTGTATATGATGGGAGAAAGTTCGATCTGCACTCATGTTAACTCTCAGGTCACGCACATGTTCTTTTGGTGTGATGTTTTGCCGCTGGACCTGGTAGCTAGTGCCCTGTTTGGTGTTCTACAGTGGGCCATATCTCATCAATTAGAATTTCACGCCATTCACTTTCGTGTTCGTATCAGCCCAGTCGAGTAAACGATTTAGGTTTTCTTTTAGCAGAGCCTCGTCATCCTCCGTTTCAATTTTCCTCGTCACCCTTGTGTCGTCAGCAGATGATGTGGCCAGAGAGTGCTGGATTTCTTCATCTATATCTCCAATCATGATCAGAAACAAAAGAGGTCCTAGCATCGACCCCTGAGGGTCTGAGATGTGCCCCTGGACTGATAATTTCTGTTTCCTGTTTGTCAAAAAACTGTGCATCCACTTGCCAAGGGTCCTCAGTTTATGGAGAACAAGGCCATGGTCAACTTTGTCAAATGCCTCGGCAAAGTCCAAGTAGATCACATCAACATTTTTACCCTTGCTATTATCTTCCAGTATGGCTTCCTGATGGGGAAGTACCGGTAGCTCTGACAGGCAGGATCAGCCCTTTCTGAAGCCATGTTAGCCCTCATTAAATGCATCACTTTCCTTCATGTGCTTATACAGTCTTTTTCTGACAACACATTCGGTTGTTTTAATAACGGGGGAGGTCAGTATCACAAGCCGATAGTTTTTGGCCAGTCCTTTGTTGTCCCTTTTTAGTCCTGTCCCTGCTCTAGAGACCTGTATACGTCTGTGAGTAAGGGATACCACCAGCTTCAAAACAGTGTTAGGTGGAATTGCTAGAATCATAGCATAAGTGAGAAAATGACGGTTTTCAAAATGGTCATCACCAGGGTCTTTAAGGACTACAAAGGCTTACAGTTTCTAATAGATGTGTTGTACCTGGAAGACTTTTATGAGATTTTCAGGTACAGCCGACACGATGGTGCTTACAGGAAATAAACCCTCTCAGGCGCAGGTGGTTTGAGTTGTTAGATTGTTTAACATCCTGTAAGGCACACCATGACACGAATCGGGTAAAAAAACATACCAAAATATGACACACATCTGCGGGAAACTTGTGTCCTCCTTTGTTTGACACGATGTGCATCATGGTGCGTTGTACAGGATGGTGTTTAACCCGCGGCATCCCGTCGACGTGAATCAACGTCCACACGTTTTGTCACTGCCAATCCCGTTGACGTACATAAACACAAATCAATTGCAAGGTCCCTAATTTGCACAATTTTCAATTTTCGCAAGTGATTTTTGGTACGTATACATGGGACACCTGGAAACTGAATTTGGCACACTGGGTTTCCAAATTGAGATTCACTTTTTCCAAATTGAGATCATTCTTTTAGTCCAAACCGATGTTAACTTTGTCCAAATTGATTGTCACTTGTTCCAAATTGAAGGTTAGTTGTTCCAAGTTCAGATACTGTTGCTGTAAATTGATGTCCATTTTCTCCAAATTGACTTGTAAATGGTATAGAATAGAGTACCTAGTATAATTATGGAACAAATATAAGGACTTTCAAGGTCTTAACATCATGCTGCCAAGCAGCCATTTACAAAAAAACAGAAATAATAATATCCAGAGAGGACTGCTTTATTCCAGTCACTCGTATATCGAAAATTAGACAGTTTTCTTGTTAACTATGGATATTAGAAGAGCGTCATCTTGAATTTCAGATATTAAGTGTGGTGATATCGAATCAGGAAAGGTACTTCCATTTCGGCAGAGCCTGAAAACCTCATAATTAACATAAAAATAATCTTGTCACAATGTTTCTTTCAAAAGATACATGAATTTCTTGTTTGGGGAGAGTCCGAATGGTGGCCATCTTGGATTTTGGGTACTATGCAATGTCATATTTATTTCCTATAAGCACCATCGTGTCAGCTGTACCTGAAAACCCCATTAAAGTCTTCCAGGTACAACATTTCTGTTAGAAATTGTAAGCCTTTATAGTCCTGAAAGGCCCCAGTGGCGGCCATTTTGAAAAGCGCCATTTTCTCACTTATGCTAAGATTCTAGCAATTCCACCTAACACTGTTTTGAAGTCGGTGGTATCCCTTACTCAAATCACCAGTCAAATCTACTTCCTAAGAATATGTATACAGGTCTCTAGAGCAGGGATTGGATTACTTTGTGGATAGGATTCACTATTCCCTCCATCAGGGATGAGGGAACTACATCAGTAGCCTGGGACTTGGTGGCTAGTACTTTCAGTGGTATTGCCTGCTCATTTTTGCAGGTTTTCAGGAAAACTGTGCGCCAAAGCCATTGGGCCTGCAGCTGAGTCCATGACTATGTTATCAATGACTTTGATTGTTTCATCTGTTCCTGGGTCCATGGCACTCAGCTTTGGAGTAGGCGTGGATGTCTGTGCTTTGAAGAAGGCTGCTGGGTCATCCACAATTTTGTTAGGGTTAGGTACACTAAAGACGTTTTCACATTGTGTCTTGAGGATACATGCCATTCTTACTGGGTCACCTGCTAGGTTTCCTTCATTGTCTTCTAGTGAGCCCACCACTGACATGTTTTTAGTCTTCTTGTTTGTGTACCGGTACCGTATGTAAAGAAGGTTGAATTATCTTTTAAGTTGTGGAATGCTTTTAGATCTTCTCTTATTCTCTGAACTTCATGGGACTTCGGTAGCCTAGTTTCCATTTCCAGGAGGGCCTCTTACAGTTTGGTAGCTTTGTGATGTGGAGGATTTCTTGCCAGTTTGGCTTTGCAGAGGCTCCTCTTTCTCATAAGAATGCGTCGGTCTCTTGGTATTTGTCTTTTCATTTTTGAGGTACTTTTTGGTGGTACAGTACGTGGGCTTCACATATACCTTTGCATACTGGATATTGTAGCTAGTAAAAGTTGAGAACATTCTCTCAACATTATCATCTGCCAAGACTGCCACCCAATCGATTCTCAGCGTATTTTTTATAGCAGACCAGTTTATTTCCTTATGGTAGAAATTTAGTTTCCCTATTCCTGATAGGGTTTTGCCTCCATGCTGTACTGACTTCTTTATTAGTGCATTAGGCCTAATTGTGACTGTGGTTTCGCAAAATTTGTGATCAGGCATGGTGGTTTCGAAAAATTTGTATTTGTGTATTATTCCATGATTGGTGTTAAAAATCAGGTCTTGGATGTTGGACCCTCTTGTTGGTTTAGGTACAAATTGTGTCAGAAATTTTGTCTCCTTGAGGTCTGTCAGTTTCCTTGCTTGATGTTTTTCTTCTACCATTCCACCCTCCACCTCCAGTGACTCCCAGTTCACATGGGGAAAATTAAAGTCCCCGAGAAATAATAATTATACGTCTGGAGCTGGCATGTGCTCTAGTATATATACAGTAATCCCTCCACTATCCGACGTAATAGAGCCAAAGGCATGTCTGGAAAGTGGTCCTGTCCGGATAGTGGGCACCAGCCTCCTGGACTTGTACTTATGGACCCTAACTCAGAAAAACACTGTACAACTCCCTCTAGACATGCATAGCACCTATTTAAGACCCAAATCACACCAATAAGGGACATAAAAGACTGAAATAAATGCAAAAGAACCATAAAATATGGGTTTAGAGGTAAGTTTATACAATATTAAACATTCTGGGTACTTAGAACAAGTCCCTGGCTCCTGGACTGGTACTTATGGACCCTAACTCAGAGAAATACCTCCCTACTGCACATGCATAACACCTAATACCCTATTCACACCAATAAGGGACATGAAAGAGTGAAATGAGATGTTAGAGGTAAGTACAGTATGGAAAATACAGTACAGTACAATACGAAACATTCTGGGTACTTACAGCAAGTCCCTGGCCATCTCGATGAATAACTTCCTCCTCTCAGACTCAGACAGTAAGAAGGATTTCCTGAAGCACTTGCAGCACTCTGTTCATGAAGTCTTGCACAGAACTTCGTCATTTGCACTCAGAATTCCATTCTCTTAACACTGCGCACTCTTGTCTTGCGCTCACTTGTACCTTAATGAAATAAGTGTTGCACTCTGCACTTTAAGTCTTTCCACTCTTGAAACCATTTTCTAAACAAAACACACTCAAGTTAATTTACGTTAAATTTACTGTCCATTAAATCTTTGTCATTTCACTCAGAACTCAAATTCCTTAACACTATGCACTGTTTTTTTCACTGCACAACACTGTAAATCCCCGTGTGGTCTAGTGGAGAAGTTCTTGGTGTCTAATCACTGTCAGAGTCTGAGAGTAGCACATGCAGGTGACCTAGGGGTGCTTCGCTGGGTCGTGGTGATGGTGTACCCACTGCAGACGACTCTGAAGATAGGCGCAAACTCACGTCGAGCGGTGACTCCACCATGTCTGATGTGCTGGGCTGTGGCTTGGAGCATGAGGGCCTGTCTTGGGGAGGCAACGGAGTGGAGCCAGGGCTGGGCACAGCGGGGGTCACAGGCCTGAAAAAGCTGTCAATTGTTGATTGACGCAAGGAACGACGATTCTGACGATTAATGATGCCCTGCCTGAAAGCACGCACTTCCTCCACAAGTCCCAAGGGCCCCATATCCCTGTCGCAGTCCGGGTGTTCCAGGTAGTCCAGAACGAACTCTAGGTGTTCCTGGAGTGCGCTCAGCATGGGGATGGCTGGAGTAGTGTCATGCTGAGAGGAGTCCGCATCATCGTTGCCGTCCTCGTCAGAATCTTCAAGCTGGGTACTGACACCTGCAACTGAAGATGCGATCTCGATATCAGACAGGGTCTGATACCCAGGATCGCCCTCGTCGTCATCCAACCACTCACTCACTTCGTCCACATCAACATCGTCCCCATGCGCACGTAGACGTGCATGGAAGTCATCCACGTCGAAACCTAGGAAATCGTGCTCCACATCCGTTCCGAGAAGCAGACGAGACCAACCATTTTCTAGATTCTTGACAGGGACTTCCTTCTATGCACTGGCCCAGTTGTAAATGGCAGACTTGATGTAGCGGCGAAGGTTTTCCAAAGTCCACTGGCCTCGCGTGTCCCGTCCCTCCCTGCGCTCGTCCTCGTCCTCGAGAACAACCATCACCTCGTCCAGGAACTTCCGTCGGTATAGCCGCTTCGTTGCCACAATCACTCCTTGGTCCATTGGTTGGATGAGAGCAGTAGTATTAGGTGGCAGAAACATGCACCTAATGCGGCCATTCTCAGCCACCAAGTCCTTGTAGCACGGGTGGGCAGGTGCATTGTCAAGGAGAAGGAGGGCCTTTACCTGGTCGCGTGGGATTCCCAGTTTCTCCGTCTGGTAATGTATGACCTCCTTGACGAAATGGCGGTGGAACCAGTCTTTGAAGATGTGGCCTATGAACCATGCCTTCAAGGAATGGTACCAAACGACAGGAAGGACATCCATCACCCCACAAAGACACTGAGGCTGCTTTGCACAGCCAACAATAACGGGCTTAAGCCGGTGCATGCCATTAGCATTAGCACAACACAATAGCAGATATCCTTTGCTTTGAGATCTTACGGCCAGGTACATGCTTCTCCGTCTCCTTGGCTAGAGTGTTCGTAGGCAAAGAGCGATAGAATAAACCAGTTTCGTCAGCGTTGTAGACTTGACCGAGAGTGAGGCCCTCCCTGTCGATCAAGCCCTTCACCTTGTGCCGAAACTCCTCTACTCCATCCTCGTTAGCGTCCAAAGCTTCGCCATGAGACTTACGGTTGGTAAGGCCATGTCGTAACTTGAACGCGAAGAGCCAACCCTCGGATGCCTTGAAGTCTAGGGTGTTGTGAAGCCTTGCGAACTTCTCAGCAGCAGCCTTCAGCTCCGTGCCACGCACCATGACACCAGCAGCACGTTGCTGTTGATACCAAATCAACGTGGAGCGATCGACTTCAGCATACTTGGGAGTAAACATCATCTTCCTCTCCACGTTGCGATTGCTTTTCGACGAGAAGTCAGCCGTGTACTGCATGAGTTTGTCTCGAGATCTCTTAATATCAAACAAAGTAGATCGGGCCAGGTTAAACTCACGAAGGATGCGTGACAAAGACCATCCTGCATCCACTTTCTCCAATATCTCCCTCTTCTTCTCCAGAGTCAAAACCACTCTCTTCCTCTTCTCAGGTGGCGGGGCCATCATCACACACATGAAGGAGAGGCATGAGAGCAGAAGGAGAGCCTGCAGCAGGTAAGGCACCACCACAAAAGCGAGCATTCGGGCAGCCATGACGACGATCGTGCACTCGCGACAAGAGACAGGCGGTAAGTGGGGAGGATGCAGGGGCGCTCTAGCGGACGTCGGAGGAATGACGCACCAAAACAAAGCTGTCCCGCGCCGCGCGCGCCAAGTTCAAATTACGGGCGGGAAAAAGTCGGATTTTTTTTGCATTTTTCGCGGTTTTCAGACCATTTTGGGAATATTGGATCCCGGGACGATAATGTCCGGTAAGTGGGGATGTCCGGAAAGTGGGCATCCAGATAGTACGGGGATTACTGTATAGCTAATTCTGTTTGTGACATCTTGAAGTAGCTCCTCTGCGGTGTTTGGAGGCCTATACTTGACAGTTACCACAAGATTTCTTTCCTTAATCCAAAGCAAAAAAAATTTACGTCCCAATTGAAAAACTTCCTAAGGTTTCTGTATTTGCTGCAAGGTTATTCTCAATATACATGGCTACTCCACCATTACTTCTGTCTCCTCTGTCAGTCCGAAAAATTTCGTACCATACCATAGTTTTTGATCCATACCTCTGCATCTAATAGGCTGTGTCATTGTGCAGATGTGTTTCCATTAAGGAGGTGGGGATATTTTGTCTGTGGTAGCCATTTCTTGCAGCAGAGGGATTTTATTTTGATTGCACCTTGGGTATTGGCTCCTTATGTTACCTGATGGTAATTTAATTAGAGGGAGCTCCAGTGCTCTCTTTTCCATTTTTCCTGCCATTCCATTTTTTCCATCATGGCAGTCATCATTTTCTGTAACTGGGACTGTTGGGCTGTTATCCTTTCTACTGTTTCTCATAAAAAATTGCATCCTTCCTCATGTTTATTAATGTTCCTTGCATCCGCAGCCGTTTTTTCTCCTGCCGTCTCGTTTGTTTTTGATTAATTGTTCTGCTGGTTCTCGTTTTGATTCCTGCCGGGTAAGGGTCCAATATTTATATTCTGTTGCCACTGATGGAGGCTGTTTCTCCCAGTTTGACCTCCTTGTTCTTGTGATGTGTGGGTATTTGCAATCCACATTGGTGCACGTTTTCTTGTGCAGGGAGTGTTTACACATGACTGGGTGAAAATCTTTGCATTTTACCCCCCTCCTTGCACCCCACACTGTAATCAAGTCGGTGCTTTTTGTATTTCATACATATCATGGGGTGTGGAAAAGGACTGTTTTTGCCATGTTTCCCATACGTACATACCCCAGATTTATAGTAGCCTACCTGCACACTGGTCTTGGCCTTACCTGTGGTAGACTAGGTATACAGTATTATAGTTTAAACTAGAAGGGTCTGATTATATTTGGTTTGGTTAGGGTAATGGAGGATTGGGTTTGGTTTGATTTTTAGGTTAGGATTTTCAAGAAGGATGTTGTAAAATAGAAGGATCTGACCATGTTTGGTTTGGATAAGGTAATGTTGGATTGGGTTTGGTTTGATTTTTAGGTCATGATTTTTAAGAAGGATGTTTTGTAGGTAACTACCGTACATCAGGTTTTGTAATGTAAGGCATTTATTAGATTGGGTTTAGCTTAGTTTGTATAAGTATGGTTCTGGTGTGCTGGGTACTGTGTGATTGAGATAGGTTAGGATGTCATGGATGGTCTGAAATTCTATGTTTGTACAGAGACAAGTATCTTCCCCAAATTTAACATACATGACGGAAAAATCGAAGCATCTGAAACACGCATGAGTGTAAATAGGGTTTTCACCAGGCATACATTTTCGTCAGGCGGAACAGGGAAGGTAGTTATTTCTTTGTAGCTTCATAATGCTTAATAGGGTAATCTAGACTACGTGGTTGGTTTGATGGGTTATTTACCATGTAACAGTATTTCCCAATTTTCGTATAAATAGTGGTATTTGTCAACATGATCCATGCACTCTCACAGCATGGGTAGTTCTAGAATCTCGAATAACACCTTTCGTACGGTATGTCTTAACACCCACGTTCATAACACGGTGGCCATATCATTTTAGCATTTTTGTTTTTTGAACTTCATGTGAATAAGGTCTACTGGTTCTTTTCATAGCCTACTGCTAGTTCCATGCCAAGATTTGCCTGCCATTTGTCTGTTACAAACAATTTTCTTCCTGTAATACATTTGGACATCACGCTGCTAACGACTGGTATTTCTGCTGCAAAAATGAGCTGATGTAGGGCTGCATCCGTTGTAAATTAGTACCTGGTATGATTTAAGAAGCGCCTTGATGTAAAAAAAGAACATGAATAGTGTTGTTACATAATGATTTTTAGCTGGCATCATATTTAAACGCCCCTGTGTTGTTTTGTAGGCTTCTTGCTTGGCATACGATGTAACTTTGGACCATTATTGTTTGATCGTACCTCTTCATGTGAGTCTCAGTGTGTGAAATTGATCAAGAAAGACAGGTGGATGGAAAGGTTCACTTTTTCGTGTGACAAAACGATATAGCCTGTATAGCCTACTCTAGTTGTCATCGTGGTAGCCGTGACGTATTTGGTGGTTCATGTGAATTGTATGATGCATTTACCACTGATTTAGAGTAGATGTAGCACAGTTTATTGGATTTATTATTAGGCAGTTGATATTTATGACTACTTTTTTGTCATAGGTAACTGTATCATGACTGACTACCCTTACTAAAAAAAAAAAAAAAAAAGCAGGGCTTCCTCAAAGGCTTATGTAGACTCTCTCTCTCTCTCTCTCTCTCTCACACACACACACACACACACACACACACACACACACACACACACACACACACACACACACACACACACACACACACACACACACACACCAAATTTTCATATGCATTTCCCACTCAACACTTAAAAAACTTTCCACATCTATACCCGTGTATCAGGCTTGGGGAGGGAGCGGGTCACTTCCCCAGGGACAGAAGACGTGGTGTTCCTCATCTCTTGGGTTTAGTCTCCCTGCAGATCCCGTAATACATGGCGTCAGCTTAAAAAGAAGAGCTGTCTTAGTGTTAGGCGTGTGCAAGCCGCCCGCTAGAGTACGGTAGCTACATAAACAAAAACTGCATATACAGTAAAGTTTTGTATGGCCATTAGAGTTGTACGAGAGAGAGAGAGAGAGAGAGAGAGAGAGAGAGAGAGACAGACCTCATCGGATCCCAGTCAATATTGGGTGGAGGAAAAAATCTTGGAAGAGAAAGGCCTCATCGGATCCCAGGCAATATTGGATGGAAGAAAAAAATCATGGAATATATAGTGACCAAAGACTTATGAAGGAACTGGACGATGTTAAAAAAAAAAAATAGTTACCCAGTTGGCCATCCCCCAGCCTGGTGTAAATTTGAAGAGCGTGATTTAGTTATAACTGAGGTAAAAGAACATCCAGTACAAGGGTCTGATGGAGAGAGAGAGAGAGGGGGGGGAGGGGGGAGATTAGAGAGAGAAAGGTGACGAAAATAGTGAAAACAGGGTGAGCAGGCAGTGAGGACCGGGTGGGAGGGTGAGGATGAAATGGCTGTAATTGAGAGTCTCGATGAAAAGTATCAAACTAAAAGGAGTGAATATGAATGAGAAAGGAGGAAAGAAAATGAGAGGTAACGGAACAAAGTGTAGAATGAAAGTGGAAGGAAACAAAGGAGGATGGAAGACGAATAATACCGGAAAGTAAACAGACAGGAAACACAGCCTCATGCAAAACCAAATAACGAAACCAGAGAATAAAGGCAGAAAACGCGGCCCCAACCCAAACCCATCCCTGCCTGGCCTGTTCAATATCGAGGCAGTTTTAAGAGCCTGGATAAGTAACAGCAATCGGCTGTTTCCCTCTCTCACTCACCCCAGCTTCGTCTGAATTCTTGGTTGAGTGCAGAATCGTTGAATATGCCTTTCCTTTTTTTTTTTTTTTTTTTTTAATACCGGTGCAAGGTTTTGACTCTACTGGTATAACACTAATGTGACATAAAATTCCCATCTCTCCATCTGAATGCAGAGTTGTAAAAATAGATTAACATTAAATATGACGCTAGTCACGATGAAATGCTGTGGAAATTATGTGGAGCCGTAGTAGTTACTGTCTTTTTCCTCCACTGACTTACGTGAATTAAGCTACAATAGGACGAAAATCTGGACCAGGTTAAGGTGAAAAGAGTATAGTTATTGAACCGACTTCCCCGGGAAAGATTCACTTTTTCCAGTAGCTAGTATTTCTGAACGTCTTCTCGGTATTTGTAATTGTGCAGAATATAGAAAGAGATTGAGAATGGATGCAAGAGAGTAGGGGGAAAAAAAGAAAAAAAAAGAAAAAAGGATACAAGTGGAGAGGCTAGAAGTGACGATAGGGAATGAATTTTAGTGGCAAGGGAAGGAAGGAAGGAATATTAGAAAAGCAGTAATAAGGACGAGGGAAAGGGGAAAGAAAGGATGGAATGATGGGGAATGGAAACTGCATGGCGAGAAGCAGGAGGGTAGGTTTGAACGTCAGCGCCACAGATTTTCCAATATCATTCCACCTTGTTTCTTGGTGAATTTCAAAGGCTTCAGTAGCGTGGAAACAGCACCATAGAACCACTGTACTGTAAGGTACTTCACACACGTTATTCGAATATTCATCGGATATTATGGTATCAGACTAGTACAGTAAGCTTTTCTGCCCACAAATCGTATACTGTATATGCCATGGGAGGGTTAGATTCAACGCCCTCGCGCCTTTCCATATCCTCTTAGGCTGTCCCTTTACTCTTATATTATGGTACCAAACTTGTATAAGCGAGTAGTTTCCATGCCAGAAATCCTATAGTCTATATACGACAACCCTCCCTTGCCATTCCTACCTCCCGTATCCCCCCATCCCCCTACCGTTAACCCAGATATGAGGCAGATTAGTTAAGGATAATGGCGTGTGTTGAACGGTAATGGTGGTGCGCTGATAAAGTGGAGTCAGCAGTACTTGGTCATGTGTGTGTGTGTGTGTGTGTGTGTGTGAGAGAGAGAGAGAGAGAGAGAGAGAGAGAGAGAGAGAGAGTGAGAGATGAAATATTACTTAGAAGTGGGTTGATGGAGGCTGGTAAGCACAGAAGAGAAGGATGAAAGGAGCCAGTCAAAGAGAACGTGGATGGGGAAGTACATACTAAGAGGCAAAAGTGGGGAGTTATTTGAGAGCAATTATCAGAGGGAGTTGAAAAAAAAGTGAAATAAAGGCAGGCCATTGATTATCAGGATTATTATTGTCGATAGGGTTTTCTCTGTATCATTGAGAGTGAAATGACGCTGTGTGTGGATGCAAGGTTCTGTATTGCAAGCAGGGGTGGGAAGAGGTAGCAGTATGGGGGGTAAGAGAGACAGGGAAGTGCAATGCAGAGGAGTGACATAAGGGGGACGAGTTCTGTATCAATATTGACATCCTAGTGAAGAAGAGCATGGCCTAGTCGCACTGCCAACGCAAGAGCAAAGTATCGTTTCTCTCTTGTATTGATATCGATACACACATGCGCGTTATGGAGGATGCAGATTATAAATGGCATGATGAGTGTACATTTTCTCCCACATAGACGCTCACACAGGTGGGCTGTGTGATGTTAGTATTTGAACAGTTGATCCACGTCATTCCGTACCACACAACCACCACAGCTACCACAAGTACCACATACACCAGAACCACCGCTTGCACTACAATCATCACATTTACCACGACCATCGCAGCCATCACCACAACCACACTACCAACCAGAAGCACCACAGTCATTACATCCACACCTATCACAACCACCACGGCTACCACAAGGCAGGTGGCGGCGCGGCGTGGTAATCAATGTGGGTGGTTAATTATAAAATCAATATTTGGCCCATGATGACTGGTGGAAATATATGGTAATGTGAGCAGGCAGGCGGGGAGAGGGAAGTGAGGTGAGTGGAGAGGAAGAGGGAGAGAGTAGAGATAAGAGAGGGGAAAGGTGGAAGGAAGAAGGAGAGAAGACAAATAAGACAAAGAGAAGGGGAAGGGAACGGAGTGAGAGGATAGATAAGTGAGAGGGAAGAGGAAGGGAAGAAGGAAAGAAGACATAAGAGGGAAGGGGGAGGAAAAGAGGTAGGAGAGCAAGACAGAAGAGGAAATGGCGGAGAGAAAGGTATTGGAGGAGGAAGGGTGGAGAGAATATTTTGAATGGAATGGCATGGAGTAATGAGAGAGAGAGAGAGAGAGAGAGAGAGAGAGAGAGACCGTGTGTGTATGTGTGTGTGTGTGTGTGTGTGTGTGTGTGTGTGTGTGTTGTTTGTGGCTCTGTGTGCTATACTGTACATAGTGCCTGGTATTAGGCTATTAGATATTGCGTGTTGACACATAGCTCCCCCCCTCTCTCTCTCACACACACACACACACACACACACACACACACACACACACACACACACACACACACACACACACACACACACACACACACACACACACACACACACACACACAGCTATCATAGTTCAGGCTTGGCCAACCAAACTCACAGATATACGAGACGCTGCGTTGTTCAGTCTACCATTTATTCGTTCTGTTCATATTGCTGTTTCTCTTTTTCCTACTGTTTTTTCCTTTCCTTCCTATCCCACTTTTTCCTATTATTTTGTCCTGATTTTTCCTCCCTGGTTCTTTCTCTCTCTCCCTCCATTTCTCTCGTGATTGTTTCCATTTTCTTTGTCTTCCCAAACTCATCCTTTCTTCCATTTTTCCCTCCAAACTCTTAATGCTGCTAGGAGTGGTTATAATAAATCATCCCAGGTATATAGCCTACATCCCTACTCAGTAACGATCCCCCTTTGCCACGACAAAGTAACCTGCCCCATGCACGCTAGTCTGAGGTGCATATCCGTGAGACCTACACATCCACACTCCGATGCTTCGTATTCTCTCTCTCTCTCTCTCTCTCTCTCTCTCTCTCTCTCCTTCAGCTTACCCTAATTCCTTTGTTTCTCTTAAAGATTTTCTCATCATTGTTTCCATTGCAGATTTTCTCCTCTGTTCTGCATCTTTTCGCCTCTTAATCCACCATTCATTTTTATCTGCCTCACTTTCAGCTTAGAGTGTATTTTTCTTTCATTCTCCTTTACGTTGTCTGATGCCCTCTTTTCGTTCGTATGCTCGCTTGGATGCTCTCTTTCTAAATTCTGAACATACCACTTTCTTAATAATAAAAATATTTTTGATGATGATGACAGTGAAATGTTAGTAATGTACGAATAATTATGCTCCCTCATTCCTTTATACCAGTAGCTACCGCCAGTCTTTACTCTCTCTCTTCCTTTCTTCCTTCCTCCTCCTGTTCCTCTTTTGATTCCTGTTTCGTGTCTCTCATCTCCTCTGCCTTCTCGTCCTCCATCTTCTTCGTCCCACTCTTTGTCCTCGTAAGTTCTCTACTCACCCTCTCCTTTGGCAGCTTTGTCCTCGTATGTCCATTCTCCCCTCTCCTCTTTTACCCTCCCAAGGCAAAATTCCCAAGTGGACTTAAGTTCAAAAGTTCAGCATCCTACCCTTCTCCCCTCCGATCCCATTCCTCCCTCCCTCCCTCCCCATCCACATCTCGCCTGCCTCCCTTTCCATCCTGTCCCTCTTGCTTTGCAAGCACGAGTGTTGAAATGTGTCAATGTTCTGAGGGATAGGAAGGCAATGGTTGAGGGTATTGATGATGACGTAGTTGCCATATCGCTGGTTATTATTATCATTATTGTTGCCGTAGGTTCATTTGTTGCTGTTGTTGCCATAAGTTCATTTGGACGTGAACCTAGTGGATTGTAGGCTGAAGATGCCCTTCACCTTCAGTCCACGATTCGCCTTTCAAGGGACAGAGAGAGAGAGAGAGAGAGAGAGTTGAGGGGTGTTTAGTATAACCCGGCAGTTCCGCAGTCCAGTCATGTTGATGCCACCACTGGAAGGCACCTCCCTTTAGCACCATACCCAACTATGGCACTGACAGCCACCCACTCTGCCAGTCACCAGTGTTTTAACGCATACCTTCCTCCCTCTCTCACTCCATCCGTTCATTACTCTTATTGCATTACACATCACTTCATGCAGTCGTCACCATATGCTTCTTGTCATTAACTCTTTCCGCCCTCCCTTCCGTCCTTCATTACCCGTATTGCATTACATATCACTTAACGCAGTCGTCACCATATATTACTTGTCATTAACTCTTTCCCTCCTTCCCTTCATTACCCATCTTGCATTAACTCTTTCCCTCCTCCTCTTCATTACCTTTCTTGCATTTCTCATCTCTGTGTACACTCATCATATGCGTCTTGTTAGTAACCCCGTCACTGCAATGTATAATTTTCTTTTTAATTTTGGCTAGTTCAAGACGATTAAACATGGGTTAGGAACGACAGTTGGCACTGAAGGGAAGAGAATGCTGTGACTGAAATGGTGTAAAATTGTCTAGAGTTAGCCTCAGTGTAACAAAAACGACGTTAAAATGGTGAATGTATTAATATAGTAAAATTGGTGATTGTGAGGACATGAGTTGGGTGATTACCGTGGTCAAATACGGTCTAATTAGTCTCATTGGTAAGGCAACGTTAAGTAACTAAATACAAGTAACGTAATACTAAATAATTTCTCTATAAGTGGTTTCCAGTTAATATAAAATGTGTCCTATGATTTTTGCATATTACTAGGCGCAGCAAGTTTTAATGAGCTCTTGACAGGGCTTATGGATGTTGTAAAGGAACAGTTGACCAGAACTACACATTATTTAACCGATGTTGAGGAGAGGCGCTGAAAAAATGAATAAAGTTAGATAAATAAATAATGTATCTTCTGTTGTGCTTGGTCGTAAAAATACACTATACGGTGTGAGCTTTATGGCGTAACAGGTGTATGCTGCATTAACCCTTTTGTCCGATGTATTTTTTATTTAATAGATCACCAGACTGTTTTCTTAGGCAGTGGGAGGCAGTTGTAGTGGTGACGAGATTAATGAAGTGTGTATCTATCGTCTTCAGTTTGATAGATCTCTCTTAAGCTAGAGAAAATGGGTGTCAGGGCAGCAAGAAACTCATGAAATTACGTCACCGTAATGAAGGGGTTAATGGTAGTTGGGATGGGTGGTGGAGTGGTTGGGGTGGGTAGTGGAGTGGTTGGGGTGGGTGGTGTAGTGGTTGTGGTGGGTGTGTGGAGTGGTTGGGGTGGGTGGTGTGCTGGTTGGGGTGGGTGGTGAAATGGTTGTAATGGGTTGTGTAGTGGTTTGGATGGGTGGTGAAGTGGTTGCGGTGGGTGGCGTAATGGTTGTGGTGGAGTGGTTGTGGTGGATGGTGTAGTGTTTGTGGTGGGTGGCGCAATGGTTGCGGTGGGTGGTGTAGTGGTTGTGATGGGTGGTGGAGTGGTTGTAGTGGGTGGCGTAATGGTTGTGGTGAAGTGGTTTGGGTGGGTGCCACTACCAGGTGTGCCAGGTAATTAACACAGCCCCGGGGTGCTACCACACTGAGTGCACGGGGCAAAGGGTCTCTCTCTCTCTCTCTCTCTCTCTCTCTCTCTCTCTCTCTCTCGTCTGTATTTATAATAGGGTAAATAGGCTTTTGTTTCTGTACTAAAGACCGTTTCCCATTATTCCCTTCATTGTACATCGTCTCATCCATTTTAAACATCAAATTACTGATGTCGTTAACCATCATACTATCTATCTAACTTCTCACCTACTTCTATCTGTCTGTCTTTCTGTCTGTCTGTTTTGTTCACCCTTTCCTATCTTTCTGCTTCCTCCATTCTGTACCGGTGTTATGCATTTTTTTTTTTTTCGTTTCTTATTTTTCCCATTCCCTCTTCATTGATTGTCTCTGATAATATCCGTGCAGTAAATATCACCTGAGGGAGGGGGTTGTCTTGAATCTCAGGTACATTTTATCTCTTTATCTGCTTCTCATTTTTTTTCACCTAAATTTTATATATACCGTTTCAATCTTCATTTATCTCGTAGGTTTTGAACAGTGCCTCTCCGTTCACCAGCTTCATTGATTTGTTTTGAGCCAGTTAGTAGCATTTCTTTATGTACTCAAAATTTCGATATCTTTCTTCATTAATTTTCATTCGTTCGTTTGTTTTATTTTTTTTCGATTTTCCTTATTTTTCTTCTTTCTCTTCTCTCTACATTATCCCTTTCCTTCTCTTTATGGTGTCTTTGCCCTCATTATTTCTGCCGACTCCCTCTCCCTGCAAAAGTTAGTCTCCCTCAGATTAGCAAACATTTCAGCGTGATCTCGTGTTGTTGTCCTGCCTCTCATCCCTCCGTCATGCCTCTCCTTCTCATCCCGTTCTCCCTTCTTCCTTTCTTCCTCTGTGCCCACCTCCGTTCCCTCCTACTTTACTGTCCTTCCTTCCTTCTTCCTGTCTGCTATTTATGTCCCTCCTTTCTTTCTGTCGTCCCTCCTTCGTGCATCTCTGTCTTTCCATTTGTTTTTGTCTTCTTCCTGTCCCTTTCCCTCCTTCCTTTCCTTCCTCCCTTCTTCCTTCCTCTCTGTCCTTCCTACCTTTCTTTTTCCTTCACTCTTCCTCTCCTTCTTTTGCTCGTTATCTTTTCTGCGTCACCTTTTCTCATATTTGCATCAGATATTTCGTACTCTTTTTACCTATTTATTAAGCCACAATTTCTCTGCCTTTCCCTGTTCATTTTCTCCCTCATCTTCTCTTACTGAGGTCCATTGTCTTTTTTATTAATCAACCCATTTTTCACTTAGGGTACCAGTAATGTTAACATTTCTAATATCCTTAACTTGTGAGTCTCTTATCCTGGGTGCTTTATTATTATTATTATTATTATTATTATTATTATTATTATTATTCGCTCCTTTACCCTAATGAGGCTATATGGTATTCCTTAGCTGCAGGTAGTCTATTACTCTCACTTCATTTCCCTCTAGTTCCAACCCACTCCTCTTTTCAGCCTTCACCTCCAACTGCTTTACCCCGCCCTGGCTCCCGTCCCTCCTCCTCGCGCAATATCACCTTTTTTGCGAGTTGCGTCCTTGTAGAGTTTAATCAAAGTTGGCGCCGCCTGGGGGTTGGAAGATGGAATTAGTTTTGGCGTAAATTCTCGGATCCGATTGTCAGCCCCAAGGTTATGTTTTTTTTTTTTTTTTTTTTATAAGGTACCTGTGCTGTTATTCCAGCTTTGAACTTATATGCTTGCCTTGTGTCCTTTGTGCTTGATTCATGGTGTAGTGATGGGCACGTCATCCTTTCATTGGAGTTACCTTAGTATTACAAAAACTTAAGAAAAAAGGATAACTACAGTAGACTAGTTGACCCATACATAGCAGCTCTTGTGAATCGATTTATATCAGTGCGAAAGACAGCAAAGTAAAAGGCTTCCCCCCACCCCGTTCTCAGCGAACTATACCGCCCAGTAGAGAGCTGCAAGATAAGGTGAGAAGCGTCTGACAGCAAGGGAAAGCTGAAATGGAAATATGGCACTGTAGAAAAGAGAAAAACGTGTGGCACGACAGTTTACCTGGGGATTGAGAGGTAATTACTTCAAGTCTGGAGCTACACTTCATTGGCTTGTATCGTTATTGCCTCTCCTTTTAGTTCTTTGTAATCAGTTCAGTCCAACGACGTCTTTCATCTGTAGAATAAAATCGCTTGGAGAGAGAGAGAGAGAGAGAGAGAACGACCATGGGCTGAAGGAGAAAATAGTATCCATTTACCTTTAAAGATCTTTACCTCAGTCTTTCATTCCTAATCATCGTAATGTTGCTGATTATATTCATTCTCTTACATTGATCTCTGCCTCATCTTCCGCCTCCTTCTCCCCCCCCCTCATCCCCCGCCTCCTTCTCCCCCCCCCTCATCCCCCGCCTCCTTCTTGCCCCCCCCTCCATCCCCCGCCTCTCTGTATAGGTAGGGGAAGGAGCGGGGGGAGGGTGATATAAATAATTCATGTCCTGATTCAACCCAGCCTCCACCTTGCCAGACGAGTGCTTGGCTAACATTGACTTTAATTTGCGGGGAGGTTTCGAGGGGAGGCGGGAGGGGAGGAAGAGAAAACGATGAAGGGAAAGGAATGAGGAGATAAGGAAGAGAGAAGGCAAACATATTAACAAGAAGCAGCACTCACAGAGCACAACACCCGCGCCTTAAAACTGGTCTAAAGACTGAACATTTGATTTTACTCTGTGACCTTGACCTTCAAATGATTGTTCTCAAAGTCGAAGTATATACATTTTACTTGCCTGACCATCAACCCTTCCACCAAATTTTGTCCAGATCAGATGAAAACTTTTTCTTAGACTTTGCCATATGCACTTGACCTTTGAATTATTGTTGTAAAAGTTGAATCATTTTTGGTTGACCGTCAGTCCTTTCGCCAAGTCTGGTCCGTACTAAATGAAAACTGTTTGAGTTATAGGGACTGGCATTTACCCTTGCCCTGTGACCGTGACGACCATTGAGGGATTGTTCTGAAAATTGAATCCCTTCGTCCTTGTTTTACCTTAAACACCCCACAGAGTTAGGCCTTAATCAGATAAAAACTGTTTAGGTTGCTCTTGCCGTGTATCCTTCACCTTTGACCTGTTCTCAGAAGTATTGTCAGTCCCTTGGTTGACCCACAACATTTCCACCAAGTTTAGTTAAAACTGGTTAAAAATTTTCAAGTACCGGTATTTTGTTCACACACGGACACACGCAGGTCGACTTTTGACCTTGCCCTGTGACCTTAAACTTTGTTGAAAAACTGAATCACTTCGTTCTTCCCCTTTTGTTCAAAATTGGATCACCGGCGTTTAAATTGACTGTGAAGGCAAACTGGGAAAGGTAGGGAAGAACAAGAAAGGAGAAAAAGATCAATTAAAGGAAGAAACAGAGAAGAAGGAAAAAGGGGGATAGAAGGAGGGGAAAGAAGCTGAAGATAAGGGTGAGGCAGGTAACATTGTAGGGAAGGACAGGAACAGATAAAGAAGAAAAAGAGATATTATGAGGGAAGATGAAAAGAAACAAGAAGTGCAGTAAAGCGAAAGTGAAAGGAATTGGAAAAGGATAAAGTAAGATGAACCGCGAGGTACGGAAAGATAACGATATTGCGAGTAATAAAAAATTGCTTAATGATGACGGTAAGTGAAAGGAGAAACAGAGGAGATCCAACGCCGTGTCACCATTAAAGAGTGCATGCAAGCAGAAAGAGGGGAAGGGTTGTGCCTGAGAGATGAGGGACGGAGGGCAGGAAATGAGGAAAAGGGAGTAAAAGGAAGCAGGAAGGGAAGGGGAAGAACAGAGGACAGACGGAGAGAAATAAGAGGAAAAAGAGGGAGAGAGAACGGGCATAAAGGGAGGAAGTACAGAAGATGGACAAAAGGAAATTTTAAGAGAAGGGAGAGAAAATGTCGAGACAAACGGAAAGGAGTAGAACAAAGGGGGAAGGAAAGCAGAGACAAGAAGAGAGATGAAAGAGAGAGATAAAAGACGGAAGACTGACGTAAAGAGACAATTAGGGAAGGAGAAGAGACATAGACGAATAAAAATGAGACAAGGAGGAAAGGAAGACGAGATATAAGTGAAAGAAAATGGCGTTATCAAGAAGAGGTAAAGGAGGGGAGAAAACACGATAAATGGAGAGAGAGAGAGAGAGAGAGAGAGAGAGAGAGAGAGAGAGAGAGAGAGAGAGAGAATCAGTGTAGTAAGGGATGGAGAAGTGAGGGAGAGTATAGGGGATAAGTGGTGAGTTATGAGGGAGGGGAGGCAACGAAGGGGATGATGGAACACATTATACCAGGGTTATGAAGCAGAGGATAGCAGCAGAGAGAAGGGAGAAAGAGATGGAGAGGGAGAGGGGATGAAAGGTGGAAGGGAAAGGAGAATAGGGAAGATAAGAAAGTGGTAAAGAAGTCGTAGTAGAGAGAAGACATTGAAGAAGAGAGGAAGGTCGAGGAAAGGAAAGGTGATAAAGGGTAGAAGGGAAGAGGACACAGAAGAATGGAGTTGACGCAAAGAAAAAAGAATCACCGATAGAAGGAAGACAGTGAGTAGAAGGGAGAGTAAAAAAAAAAAAAAAATACGTACAAGACAGAAAACATGATGAGGTGTGAAGGAAGAGGAGGAAAAAAGTATATATATATATATATATATATATATATATATATATATAGAAAACACAGTGAGAATAGAGGCGTGAAAGAGAGTAATGTGAAGGGAGAGGAGAACAGTGGTTAAAGATGTGTACAAGGAAGAAAACATAATGAGAGGAGAGGTGTGAAGGAGGTAGTGCTGTGATGTGTTGTTTAGGTAATCAGGTGATATGTGCCAGTCAGCAGATGACAGGCTGACAGGAGAATACCCACCTGACCCTCCTAACCTGGGGGCTGTAGGGACGGACATGGAGGGGAGGACAGGGGAGGGAAGAAACAGCTGGAGGAAAGGAAAGGAAGAATGTAATGGTGGAAGAGAGAGAGAGAGAGAGAGAGAGAGAGAGAGAGAGTAATTTGGCTTTGTCCTGTGGTAACTCCCAAACATACGAGCAGTTTTCAGCAGGGTCCGGTGCTTACAGGTTTAATAAGTGGGAGCACCAACCATCCACTCACTCATTGATGCCTTTAGATGACTCTGCACTGAATGACAAACCAAATAATTTCCTTTAACCTGAGAGAAAAAAAAATGTACAAACCAAATGGCGCCTTGTGGATCTTTTTCAGTACATCATCCTGGGTAAATGTTCCTTTTTTTTTCTAGTATATATATTCTGCTGTTTTCTGCCCACTCATTCTTTACTTTCTTCAGTCGTCTCGTCTCGCCCCCTCGCCTTCAGCTTACCTTAATCCTCTGTTTCTCATAAAAGATTTTCTTAGGCGGATTTTCTTCCCTGTTCTGCATCTTTTCATTTCTTAATCTCTCTCTCTCTCTCTCTCTCTCTCTCTGTTTTTCAGGCTGTACTTCACTCTGTTCCTATACTACATTTTCTTCCACCTTCTTTTCGCTCATTTTCTCCCTTTCTTCTCTCAGCCTCAGTTTCTTATCCTTCTCTAATTCTTATATGCACGTGTACCTTTTCTAACACTGACATTTCTTTTCACGCATTTTATCTCCTCACCTTCAATATTAATTTTTAATTTTGTTATCTTCATTACTATTCTCAAAGCACATTCCTCGCGTCCACTTCATTATTTTTCCTCGTTTTGTAAGGGATAGAGACTTGTTCTTTTTACTACTCTTTCTCCAGTTCCTCACCTCGTTCTTATCTCTTCCGTCTTTATTTCCGTTTATTTCCCCTCTGCTTTCTTCCCCTTCATCAACGTTTCTTCTTCCCTCACGTTTTCCTCAATCCATTTTCTCCTTTTCCTTCATTTTATTTTCGCACTGTATCTCTTCCTCTTCTTCCTCGGTCTTACCAGTCGTGGGGATTCTGATTTCACACTCCATTTAAGTCTCACGCGTTCCTATTTCTCCTTGTTGCCCTCACAGCATCTGACTTTCCCTCTATCTCCTCTTTCCCTTCACCCCCCTCTCACTGTCTCTCGCTCTTTGTGGTAATACATATGAAGATTAAGCAAGGAGAGAGAGAAAAATGAGGTCAGTTAAGTAAGAAAAATGAAAGGAGGAAGATGAAATAAAGGAGGAAGATGAGATAAGTCGCTGACACCAGACAGCAGTAAACTTGCATTTTCTCTTTCCTCCCTCCCTCTACCCTCACCTTGCCTCTTTCTTCCTCCCTTCCTCTTACTCCTGCCGTACACAGATCGTCTCCCCTATCTCTCTCCTTTTATGTTTCCTTTCCCTCTTTTTGCTCCTAACCTTCCCTCCCTCTTCCTCATTCTCTGTCATCTTCATTTCCTCCTCCCCCTCTTGCCCTTCTTGCCACCCTTCTCCGCTCATCTTCTTCCTTTCCTCTTCCTCTTTCCTTCTTTGCCACCCCTCTCTCCTCTTCCTCTTTTTTTCCTTTCGCCTTCCTCATTCTCTTCATCCTACTCTCATCTCTTCCTTTTTCCATACTTTCCTTCTCCTTTTTCCCTTCTACCTTCTTTCCTTTTCCTCTTATCCCTGCCTCCCTCCTTTCCACCCTCCCTACCATACTCTCACTCTTCCCACCCTCCCTACCATACTCTCACTCTTCCCACCCTCTTTTCTTTTCTCTTTCCCCCTTTCTCTTCCCCATCCCTGCTCTTCTTCCTCCCCCCCCCCCTCTCACGGCTCAGTACTCGGTCAGCACATTGTGGTCCATATTAGGCACTGATGGGTCTCTCTCTCTCTCTCTCTCTCTCTCTCTCTCTCTTTAACACCGACTCTTTTCTGTACCAAAGCTCTTCAGTTTTAAGTATATATTTCTTATCTCTTCGGTCTTTTTCATTCCCTCTCCCTCCCTCTTTTTCCTTTCGTTTGGGTGGTTATTTCTCTTTCCTTTCTGTGCAACTTTCCAAAATTTCTTAACTATTTCTATTTTACCCTCTTGCATCATCACCATCATCATTATCATCATCATCATCATCATTGTCGTCATCATCATCATCGTCGTCATCATGATCATCATCATCATGATCATCATCTTCATCATCATGTTCCCCTCTAGTATAGCCTAAATAGGTCTAAAAACAGAAGCCGAAAAGCACACCCGCCGAGAAAAAAAAAAAATCACATGTCCAGTAGCATTACGCCTAAATCATCACTGAAACCCACACAGCCATACAGTGAAAACAAACACTCATCATAGGAAAATTAAAACACCAACACCAAAGCCAACCACCTCATAAAAAATAGAAGAAACAGTGCACACAGCGACACACATCTGGCCCATTACCACATTCACTGAATTTGGAGCAGTTTGTTCGCCAGTTACACACACACACACACACACACACACACACACACACACACACACACACACACACACACACACACACACACACACACACACACACACACACACACACATTCATGCAAGTTATGGATATGAATTTCTTTCAGTGAATACTAATTTTCATTCGTCACTATTCATGTAAATTGCAGAACGTGATGAGGCGTTCAAACGTCAGCTGTTATACAAACCAGTACCTGAGAGAGAGAGAGAGAGAGAGAGAGAGAGAGAGAGAGAGAGAGAGAGAGAGAGTTTTAGATATCACTAGTCTAACCACTTCCATAACATATTTCCTAGATTGAATATAATCATCCTGAGGTCACAGTAACTAGAATTACTGAAACAAAAAGTCATCACACTGTACTGAGCCATTGTAAGTTTTCTCTACCTCGTTTCTCACATGTTTAATACCTCTCTTTTTTTATCTTTTCTTAGCTAGTTTCTCCCCTCTTCTCTCCCTCTGTCTCTCTCCTGTCTCTCCAAATTCTTCCTTTCACCTCAGTTTTTTCACAATTGGATTTTCTCTCCCTCTCCTCTTACCTAACCTTATTCCCACTCCCCTCCCTCCCTTCCTCCGTCCCTCCCTCTCCCCCTCGGTTTCTGTCACTCTGTATTTGCCTTTCTATCCACTTCGTTCACTTCAATTCCCTCACCAAAATTGACCCCAAAAATATATTCACCCGACGGATCATAGGACGTTAGAGATTCTGTAATAAAATAATTGGCATAGCACTATTTTAAGGTGATACTTTAACAGCGGATCAAGAGCATCGTGAACAAACGTGGCGGAGGTATGTACTCTATGAAGTGTTGTGGTTAGGTCTGGGTTGTGTGTGTGTGTGTGTGTGTGTGTGTGTGTGTGTGTGTGTGTGTGTGTGTGTGTGTGTGTGTGTGTGTGTGTGTGTGTGTGTGCGCCAATATGGTGGTGTGTGTAGCCTAAAAGGATGTGTAAGTCTGTGTGCGTGTAAGTGTGGGCGTATGTGATAGTGTGACCCCGTGTTTGGGCATCATGTTGTTACTATACACACACACACACTCACACACACACACACACACACACACACACACACACACACACACACACACACACACACACACACACACACATTCACCAGTTCCTTTCACATCCACTCACCTATTCCTCTGTCCTCTTCGTTGTTCTCGATCCTGACTAAGTTTTTAATCTGATTGTAATAACTGACTGCAATTGATTTACTGCTGATTGTTCAATTTTTAATGAGGCTGCTTTTCATTGTCGTGTTGACCTAAAAGAGAGAGAGAGAGAGAGAGAGAGAGAGAGAGAGAGAGAGACAGACAGACAGACAGACAGACAGACAGAGACAGACAGACAGAGAGAGAGGAGCACAAATGGAATCCAGACATATATAGGTCCTATGGTACTTTTTATGGCACAAACAGCGTAGAAGGCTGTTCGGGGGCGGGGCAGGGCAGAGGAAAGGGAGAAGATATAAAGGGAAGATACAGAGGGAGGAAGGGTGAAGATGAGAGGACGTAACATAGCACAAGGAAAGGAGGGAGTTTCCGTAGAGGGCAGACTTGAAGAAAAGAGGGAGAAAGGCAGTGTTTGATGTGCGACGAGATTGTGGTGGGGGGGTTTGACCTTTCATTGACAGTGGTGACCCATGGATTTAAACAATATAGGATGACCCACCGTGTTTTACTACGGTATCCCCGACAAATAAAATGTGTTCATCATTGTTGGAGAAGTACGGTATATTTATTTACATATATAATTATTCAGAAAGCGAATAAAGACGTAAGCTTTATTGTTTTCCAAATAGAAGACATAGTTTACTTGCCACAATGTTCATCACACCGTCAAAAACTCAATCACTAAGTCATAATATTGGCCCAGAACTTTTCACATGATTTTTAGCCATCCTAGCTTCATTTTGTGGTGTGATTTAATGTTGTGGAAACAAACGAAAATTCATGCCTTATATGCGATTTTTTTTTTTTTTTTGTCTCGTTTTCAAGAAAATTTAGAAATATAATTCATTAAAGTTGGGGAATCAGTGAAGACTTTGACGATGACACACACCATACATACTTAGTTACATATTTTAAAACAATATATGTATATGATGCCTCCTGAATCTCTTAATAATGCAGTGGTACTGCCTACTGCATATGGTCACATATTGTATTGATTTCGCAAGCATTTACCGGAGGGAGCTTACAGTACCCAGCACCACTCGCCTTCCCCCCTCCCTGTGTCCCACCCGCTTGGAGGGCCGTCATTGTCGAAGGTGGTGACCCTTCCATATACACTGGCTTATTACAGACCCTGGAGAAAGAGAAGGATGGAGATGATGGTAGAAAGTTGGGAAGTGAAAGGGTTTGAGATAGGGCATGAAATACGAAGGAGACGAGGGACAGGAAGGGTTGAGATGTTCAGAGAGTGAATGCAGTAATGAAAGAAAGGGAGGGGGGGGGTGAAAGTAAGAGAGAGAACAGAATAGTGGAGAAGGCTTGAGGGAATAGGCTACCGGAACTACAGTGATAGACAGACAGACAGACAGACAGACAAGGAGGCAGTAAAGAAATATGTTTGTGGAGGAAGGGGGGGGGGGAAAGAAAGGATAGAAATGGTAAGAGCGAAGAGAATGACGAATGTGAGAGAGAGATAAAGAAGGGACTGTGAGTGAAAAAAGAAAAGAAAAATAAACATGGGGATGGTAAGAGAGAACAGGAAGAGTATGGAGAAAAGATAACTGTAGTCTCGTTTGGTTCGTTGATCCATATATCGACTAAGATAATAAAAATATCAAAAAGGTGGAAGTGTGACTGAGAGAGAGATGAGAAATGGAAAAACAAAAGAGATGGAAGAAAAACAAGTGGAGGGGAAGAAGGAGGAAGAGAAGGGAGTGGGCAAGGAAATGAAGAAACATTATTTTGGAGAGAATGGGGAATGATGTGCATGACTGAGAAGACGTGGTGGAGAGAGTGGAAAGGAGCTGAGGAGAATGTGCAGGAGGAATAAGAGAGCAAAGAAAATGAGAGAGTCGAGGGAAAAGGATAGAGGGAGAAAGTAGAGGGTGGAAGAGGGAGTGAGAAGGATATATGTAGGAAGGGATAGATGGGAGGGGATTAGCTTGAATAGAAAGAAAGGTGAAGGGATGAGAGTGAAGGAGACGGTACAAAGAAGAGAAGGGATATGAAGATGGGTAAGCGGGAGGGAGGGGAGGCAGTAATGGGGAGATTATAGTGAGGAGGAAAGAATGAGGCAGGAGGGAGAGGAAGAGAAGAATGAAATGAGGTGCAAGAAGTACAAGAAATATAAGAGGGAACGAACGTGGGCGAGGTGCATATTGCACACATTCACGTATTCACTGTGTTGCAGCAGGTTAGGTTGGTCTGCACTGGGTCATGTTGCAGACTGATAATGACGCGGTTTGGCTCTGGTACGACATGGCAAAGTTGCAGGTGCCAAGAGTGGATTCCAGAAGCTGGGTAATGTTGCAAGCGGCCTAGATGTTGCATGCAAAACGAGGTGCAGGTTGAGAGGCACACTTGGCACAGTAGGGTACAGTTACATAACATGCCATCTCATTATTACAGTGATTTTGTTGACAATGACATGGCATGTTATATGTTTGGTGTAAAATGACAGTACACTTCATCATATGCTGTTAACATAAACTTTAGGCAAGAACAAGACTACACGAATTTCATTTCTCTGCTGATCTGTCCACGTAGGCAGGGAAGCACACACACACACACACACACACACACACACACACACACACACACACACACACACACACACACACACACACACACACACACACACACACACACACACACACACACACACACACACACACACACACACACACACACACACACACACACACACACACACACACACACACACACACACACACACACGAGTTTGTCATCCACTGTGGTAATGTGGTGATCAAAAGTTTCGTACATCCGTGTATTGTAGTGTAGATATTGACTTGTAATTGACTGCTACCGCCTCTGACCCCTCTGTTTTATTCTAACTGGAATGTGTAAGGTCTGCCTCTCACAGACACATCGGTCTTCAGGTCGGTCGTGTTGGCCATGTTGACCTTACCCAAAACGTGTGTCACGTCTTGCTCGCTGTAATGAACTACCGTAAGTTCATAAAGGAAGAGAGAAATGTAAGGAAAGCGATGTTTGAGAAAGAAAAGCAGTGTTAGTAGTAGTATTTGCAACTTTAGACTCATCTGGATGTGAACCCAGTGGACTGTGGACTGCAGGCTAAAGCTGCCCTTCTTTTGCAGTCCACCATCCACCTGTTGAAGGATTGGGGGGGGGAGGGGACTGAGGGACGTTTGTATAACCGGGCAGCTGTACCAGCCAGTCATATCTGTGCCATCATTTGAAGGCATTCCTCTCCAGCCCACTAGAGAAGTAATAATGCCTGTCAATAAAGCCTGCAATAAAACCCAAGGCGGCGCCGTGCTGGGTGGCCGCGAGGGAAATGAGTGCGTCACCCGAGTCTGCCGTGTGGTTCATTAGTGTGGAATTTGTACTCGTATTATACTCATGATCTGACATTATTCAGTTCATTATTTTTATTTATCAGTCTTATTTCAGCGGAATGCAGTGAGGGGGATACGTTTTGGTTAATGCTTGTCAGCTAGTGATACGTTTCTGTTACTGTAGGTTAGTTTTGGTTATGTGCAGTTAGTTTAGGTTGTGTTAGGGTGTTTGATAAGTGAGCGTGGTCAACCTCGATACTACGATGACAGCATTTCTTTTTATTGTGCTGCCTTCACATGCTTCTGTTAAGCCTATGGAACATTTTTCGTAATGGAAGGATTAAGACTGCTAAGATTGGGATTGCTTTGAAGAGTCCTGTTATATTAGCCCAGGTGAGGCTGTTTACATTTAACCTTATGAAGCTAAAATTCCACGAAGGCATTCATTGCTCCTCCATAAAGCCAGCCAATACCTCATCTTTGATTCACTATGCTCCTTCTTCCATTTGTAGCCTATTTCACATAACTCGTGGCCTAATAATACAGTAATGTAGTTCTGTATTTTTTCTATTTATATTCAAACATTAATCCCTTCTTATAACTCAGTTTTTAAGATTGAGGGATGACAGTTTTAGGCCAGCTTTATGTAAAATGAGTGTAGTATCGTGACATCAGCCATGAAGAAAACATATATTTCTATCATATTACACTGATTGATTCATACATACGGTTCTACATAAGACTTTTGTGGTTAAGACGATTTGACAAAACCGAGGAAAGACGCAGGAATGAAAGATATAAATAGATCGGCAGCGGTAAGTAGGTCGTGACGCGTGAGTGTGTGTGGCGCCATCTGTTGTCTGTATGATGGCTGCCGGGCCTAAAAGAACGGCCTTCACAGTACATGACCTGAATTGCATATAGGAAACACACACACACACACACACACACACACACACACACACACACACACACACACACACACACACACACACACACACACACACACCAATAGGAAATGCAAATCCCGACGCCCCCACTGACGCCACCAACACCTGCCAATTGCACTTCAAAAATACGGAGCGATAATTTACTTCCGGCCTGTTAATTACGTGTCAGATGAGTGTCAGGGGGAAAGTGTGGGGGAGACAGTGTGCGTTTGTGGGTGGGGTGGGGTGGGGGAAGTAGGTGGACAGTGGGGGAGTGTGAGGGAAAGGATGGTAGTGCAGGAGGAGGGGTGCATGAGGGAAGCTGTAATGCAACTCGGGTATATTGTGTTGCGAACCGATGCTGTGTGTGTGTGTGTGTGTGTGTGTGTGTGTGTGTGTGTGTGTGAAGTTGAGAGAGAGAGAGAGAGAGAGAGAGAGAGAGAGAGAGAGAGAGAGAGTAGATGGGAAGATTAGGGAGGAAAGATATATAAGGCAAAGGGAGAAAAAGATGGAAGATTGAAAAATTGTGTGGACAGAAAGAGAGAGAGGAAAAATGAGAGAGAGAGAAAGAGCCTTAAACAACAGAACAATAACAAAAACAAACAAAACCAAGTAAAGAATGAGCGAGAGGTGAACGCGAAAAAATTCAGTTGGCTTGAGCAGCACTGAGAAAGACAAATGTGCAACAGGTGTGGTTATGAGATTTGGGGTGAGAGAGAGAGAGAGATGGGGAGGGACGGGATGAAGGGAGGGCGAGATAGAGGGGAGTGGAGGAGGAACGAAAGGGAGGAGAAGTGTGCGGAGTATTGTCAGGAAAAAGATACTTTAGAAAGGAGAACTAGTTATCAATAGACAGCCTGAGTTTCATGTTAGAGAGAGAGAGAGAGAGAGTTACTAAGTACAGTAACATAATCCTAACGAAGTAAATCAATCATCACATAGGTAAACATGTTCTTTAGTCAGAGGTAGCATATAATTCTAGTACAGCATAGATAGAAAGAATAACACTAGGCACAAAAGGAATGAGAACTCGAGTGGGAAAAAAGATGCATAACGAGTCCCAGGTTACATAATGTTGTTTGATTGGGGGAGGGGATTTGGGGGGAGGGGGGAGAGGAAGGAAAGAGCTGGAGGGGAGGAGGAAATGGGAGATGGCTTGGCAGTGAAGAGGAGGAGCAAGCCTGTAAAATATTATAAGTGTGTTGATGGCGGGGGGAGGTCAGGGAGTGAGGGAGAGAGAAATTCAGAGAGAGAGAGAGAGAGAGAGGAGGAGGAGGAGGAGGAGGAGGAGGAGGAGGAGGAAGGGAGAGAGAGAAGGGGAAAAAAAAAAGAGAGTTATAAAAGGAGCAGAAGAAGATAGATGGAAAATATCATATGAAAAGAAGCAGTGAATATAGTGAATACCAGTAAAGCGGAATATTTGAGTGTATAATCCTTAGTATCTGATTATAAGTAATGATACAAACAGTAAGACATGTATCTCTGTACACTTTGTAGTAAATAATTTTCTGATAAAGTTATTGGACGTACCGGTAGTATCACTCATGGTTGTCAATTAGCTATATATATATTATAGTTCATTCACCGTAGATAGACGATTATTTTTTTTTCTTTTGTAGCTTATTTTCCATACCTCAGTGGCATAATAGGATGATACCACGACTCTGCATCCTTTCCATAGCACTTCTTCCTGACTAGCACCATATTGAAGTGTTACGGTAATCTCTTGTTATAGGTCAGCAGTGAAGATGAAGGTATTGCAATTTTACACTTGCTTAAAGTGAACAGAGTATTGTTGCAAGTAAAGTATAGGCTATCCAGTGAAACAAATTTGTGATAGTGAAGTACTGACATTACTTTCAGGTTAGCGTGGTGTGTGTGTAGTGACCCCGACTGGCACTGGCACTGGCACTCCTCCATCATACCAGCCTCTAGGATCAGTATAGGTAAGTAAGGCAGTGCATTACACAGTATTTTTAACCTTCATTATTCACTATCTCTCACTTATAGCATATTGTCACGTATTGTCTCCAAAATATATATCGATACTTTTCCATTCCTTGCATTTTGAAGCACTGGACGAGACAAGTTATCCCTTTTAATTTCGTCTTCTAAGGGCATGCCAGTCGTCTCTGTCCTTAGAGTACCCGAAGATGGCTTTATATGGCCTAAAAAAAATTCCCTGTGTATTCAGAAGTACCTTTACAAAGTACCCCAGTAATATTGCTCGCTGGTACTCCATTGTTCCCCAGGTAATTGATTAGTACTTTGTTATGTGAGTTTACAGAATATCAAATACGGATACATCCGCCAAGATTTGCATAGTACCAGTCTGTCACCCCTCCTTTGATTTTCCTACTGTGATAATATTGGGGTAATTAACAGGAGAGGATGGGTTTCATTATTTATTTATTATTCATCTATTTATTCTTTTATTTTTGTAATCAACTTTGCTTTTGTATGTGGAAATTTGTTTTGTTAATGTGTTCTCCGTTTCAATTTCACCTGTTGTTGTTTTTAATTACCTGAGTCCCTTGATTCTCAGTGTTCGCTGTGTTGTGTTTGTCCCTTGTAATTTACCCACAACCTTGCCCTGGATGCCTCTGTCCCTGGTGTACATAGGAAATTTTAAGTGGATGTTCCACGAAGAGGAGGAAAAAGACCAGATGAATAAGAGAACAAGGGTTAGGAAGGAAAGGGGAAAGGTCAGAAAAATCAGGGAAGAAGTAGTGAGTGAGTATGGAGTGAGGGAGGGAGGAAGTGTGAGAGGGTGTGGGGGTAGGACGGAAGAGAAAAGCATTGATAGAAACGTTAAGGGAGAAGGAGGGAGGGAGGACGGGAGTGTGAGAGGGTAGGAGTGGGAGGAGGGTAGCGTGAGGGTGAGAGACAAACCGGCCTGAGTTGATTAAAGATAACAAAGGAACTGTTGGACCAGTAAATAAGATGTGAAGGCATCTACACCACCCCAGGCTTCCCTGTGGCAGACGTTTGGTGTGTTGGTTGGTTGGTTGGTTGGTTCTTACACCTACCGTATAGTCCATGCACACCCGTTGTTTGTTGGTTGATTTGTCCTTATACCAGCCCTTTTGTCCATACACACCCTTTGTTGGTTGGGTGGTTTGCCCTTACACTGATCCTTTAGTCCACACACACACACACACACACACACACACACACACACACACACACACACACACACACACACAGAAAGAGAGAGAGAGAGAGAGAGAGAGAGAGAGAGGCTTGGGATGTTTGTAAGTGGCCTCAGCATCTCGTGAAGAATATGATGTGGAGGTTGATGATGGGGGAGAAGTAAAAAAGAAACACTATGAGGTAATTTGGGCATGGCATCACGGGGAGGGGAGGCAGAGGAGGAGGCCAGTGTGTGACCAGGGAAGTAGGAGAAACAAAGGGGAAGAGGAGGAAGTGTGATGAATGAGGAGAGAGGGGAGATGGGGGAGATAATTGAAGCAGGTAGGGAAGCATAAAGCCATGAATGCTGTCTGAACCCTTCCGTGTTATCGGGATTATATCAACACGCTACGCTAAATTACACTGAAAACTCCATTACATTACCACAAATTTGCTGCTTATATGAGAGACCTGTCTAAGTTTGTGCAGTGAGCGATACATACATACATACATACATGCATACATACATACATACATGCATACATACATACATGCATACATACATACATACATACATACATACATGCTACATACATACATGCATACATACATACATACATAAACACTGCCAGAAATACGACACATTTATATCGTACACATAATACCTACACGTCCCTGATACTCTGGTTCAGCCAACACTTATCCTCATACACCCTTATACCGTACACCTGATTGCTTCACCGGTGTGCTTGCAGGTGATCCAGGACGTCATTACCCGCCCCTCTAATGCCTCATAAACTGCCTTCATTAACCTGTATGAGTAAACATTGAGCGTGGTTATCCTGAGAGGGGACAGACCTCGTAATGAATAGCAAGGGTACTGTGTGTGTGTGTGTGTGTGTGTGTGTGTGTGTGTGTGTGTGTGTGTGTGTGCGCGCGCGAATTATTTAGGAATATATGCCTGATTTGAAATTGTGGAGCCATGACATAGCCGTGATGTACAGTACCAATGGACATGTTCTTGTTATTGAGTTCAGTTCCATTAAGAGAATGGAAAAGGGAAATACATGCTGTCACAACGAAGCTGAGATAAGTAGATGAGGGAAAAGACAGACTAAAAAAACAAAAGAAAATAGTGCAACTGAGAGAGAGAGAGAGAGAGAGAGAGAGAGAGAGAGAGAGAGAGAGAGAGAGAGAGAGAGAGAGAGAGAGAGAGAGAGAGGAAAGAAGGATGAAAAAGTGCAAGGCAAAAGAAGAGCCAGGAATTACTTTGTGTGTTCGATTAAAAAAAAAAAAAAGTTCGAGACGGAGGGAGAGGGAAAACAGGAACTGGAGGAAAGAGGGTGTGGAGGGGAGGGTTGAGGGAAGGTGGAGGAGTGTGCGTCAGTGGTGAGGGAGTGTTACTGAGGATGAGGTGAGACAAAGGTGAGAGAGAGGTGAGACGAGGGGTGGGGAACATCAAAGGTCAGGCATCGGCTTGCACTCATTCCTTCCATCACCATTCCTGCCTCTCTGGTTTTAATTGAGAGAGTGCAAAGGAATACGATGGAAAGCAAACACTAGCAGGCTTTGGGTGCTTTGGAAGTTGTTAAGTATTCTGGTGATTTGTGGAGATAGTGGTAGGTGGGGGTGCATACCATTCACTCCTTTGATGTAGTGCTACCCTCAATTAACTGCACTTGATGATTAGTCAGGTGATTTCTTGTAGCCCAGTTACTACGTTGGATGGTTATCATGCAACGAAAAGGGTGGCTGGTGATTTCGTGGATTGAGGCGCTCCAACGAGATGTGGCCCATAAGGAAGGCTGAAGGGTTATTGTTCACATAATGACAACCATGGGATTGCTTCTGGCCACTATCCTCTAATGTCTGAAATAAGTATCCTAGCCCCAGACCCAAATGTTCCTAATGAGGCAATAAAGGATAAGATTATAGTGTAAGTAAGATAAGGGCAGAATACAGGAAGGCTATCCCTCAGTTACCAGTTCCTCCAGCTCAAGCCGGCAAGAAAAAAATAAAGAAGGACAACTATGGGACAAAGTATCATGGAAAGTTTATAGAAGAGAATGAAAAACATTTTGCGACATAAGATATACCGTAACATTATGCACGTAACGAGTGTGTGTGAGAGAGGGAAGAGAGAGAGAGGATCTTGTCATCACTCTTTCTCACTTCCCTCCTCATATTCCCTCCCCCTCCTTCCTGCCTCCTCACCTACCTCATTCTTTCCCTTCCCATCAACTCTTGTGAAATTTCCTTACCCTCATCTAGTCCTTCTTCCTTCATCTTGACCCCTGCCCTTCCTTCTTTCCTTTGCACACCCCTCTCCCCCACATAATTCACTTGCCCCCTCCCTGCCCCTCTCCTTCCTGTCCTCTTCATCCTTTACCCTCACACCTTTTGCCCTCCTCGCTCCTCCTCCCTTTCATCTCTCTCTTCAGCTTTCCCCATAAAATCTCTCCCGTGTCCCATTTTTCCTCTTCTTCATTATTCTTATTAGTTTCACTGTTTTGTCCCACATTTCCATTTCCCCATTATTTTCAGTATTTTTTCTGACAGATATGAGGTGTGGTTAGCATTTGTGGATGTAACAGGTGTATGGGTGTGTGTGAGAGGTGTGATTAACAGGTGTGGATGTGACGGGTGTGTGGAATCTGGTGGGAGATGTGATTAGTAGGTGTGTTTGGGGGGAGATGGTGTAATTAGCAAGTGTGGATGTGACAGGTGTGTGTTTGGGTGAGAGGTGTGATTAACAGGTATGTGGATGTGGCAGGTGTGTGGGTGTGGGTGAGAGGTGTGATTAGCAAGTGTGCATGTGACAGGTGTGTTTGTGTGGGTGAGAGGTGTGTCAGTAATACAATAACCAGTTCCATAATGCTTTACAAAGTTGCGTATTTCTGTATTCCTGTTTCATCAACATGTAAATTTTGTGTCAGTCGTATTACACGTTCACTGTGATTCAGCAACTGTCAGAGCATATAGGTAATGTGGAGTTTGTAATTGTACTGATGACTACTGACGGAATATGTGTGTGTGTGTGTGTGTGTGTGTGTGTTTCCAGGATCTCTTTCTCAGTGGGACCTTTCCTCATTTTTCCATCCTTTTCTGCCTCTGTCTTAATTCAGCTTCGATTTCTGTTTATTCCCCCTTTCCATCTGTATTTGCTGTTGCATGAATGAAGAGCTAATAAGGCCTGGCTTATTTGGCTAACTTGGCGCTGGGCAGTCTGATGAAAGGTCTCTCATTTTTCCAGTTTTTCGGTTCTAGCCATCCCATTTGTGATAGTGGAAATAGGGTTCGGATGATGATGATGATGATGATGGTGATGGTGATAGTGATGGTGATGGCAGTGGTGGGGTGGTGCAGATGCTATAAATGTTCCTTACACTGATTCTTGTCTCCTTTAAAATGTATTCTTGTTGCCATCAGAGAATTTTATGCAGCCTAGGGGAGAAAACTCTTAATGAAGATATTGCAGACAAGTGCCAATCTCGTGCTGTCATCATCCTCCCTACCACCTAATGCAGCTATACTGACTACTGGATTCTGTTAACTTGGCCCAAAATTTCAGTCTCTCCTTCTTGAATACCAAACTGTAACAAAGCATTAACTCTAGAATATAAAGCTACATATGAAGGAGCGCAGTGGAAAAGATGTAGAGCCACAGTATTGTCTTTTTCCGTCATTGAGCTACATAAAAATAGGCTGCACAAGGACAAAAATTTAGGCCAAGTTAAAATGAAAGGGCTATGGTGGATGAAACAGCCTCTCTTACGTGGCACTCTATGCCATTTCATCTCACTATTCCCGCTTCCATACCTATCCTCCACCTTCCTCTTCTTTCCTCCCCATAACCCCGTACCATTCTCTCCCCACCTGTTTATTCATCTCAGTTCCTCACCAGCTACCCCTCCTTACCTGATCCCCTTCCCCATCTGTTTTTCCTCCCGCCCCTCCCCATTTACTGCTTCCCCTTCTCTTTGTCACCCCACCAGGCTTGGGTCCGAGTACATGGACTCGTACTCGTACTTAAGTACACAATATAATGTACTTGTACTTGTACTCGGGTTTAAAATTTCCATAGTACTTGTACTTGTACTCGGACTCAAAGTACTCGACAATTTTACGAGTACTTTCGAGTACAACCATGATATATAAAAGTGGTGAGGGTAACAATGGTGTGTCCTTGGAGAGGCCAGGTGGCCTGGGTTGGTGAGTCACTGAGGTCAAGTGGTGTACAGCCACGCCCACTAACTCCTGATAAGCTGCTTTTAATATGTTAGCACCTTGGTACTAATTGCAAGGTGTACTCGTACTTGGATTCGGGTACAGGACAAATGTACTCGTACTTGGACTCGAGTTCAGCTATAAAACGGAGTACTTGTACTTGGATTCGTGACACCGTAATGTAATCGTACTTGAACTCGAGTACAGAAAAATGTACTCGAACCCAAGCCTGCACCCCACCTCCCTCCTTCCCTCCACCGCGCCATATTTGTCTGGCCACCTCCCAGGCCCCTCTTGCTGTCCAACGATCATTACTGGCGCTAAACACACACACACACACACACACACACACACACACACACACACACACACACACACACACACACACACACACACACACACACACACACACACACAGTGATTGAAAGATACGAACCATAAAACCCACCACCTTACAAACTACAGTCCTCACCAGGGTTGCCAAGTCACACCCAGCTCTGCCCGCGGAAACCCAACTGAAAACCAGCCCAAAAGTAGCCCAACACCAATAATTATTTTAAAAATCCTCTTATTATGCGAAATTAGCGTTTTATATAATTAACTCATGATCATCATCACTGTGTTCATTTTTGTGTACATTACGTCATATGTGAAACTTGCTAACATCATTTTGTTTGATGTGAAATCATTACAACACATTTAACTGTCTCATGCTGCAGTGTTTCTTAATTTACTTTTCACTAAATTATATTGAAAGAAAACCCTCTCTATTGCGGCATTGCTTGCTGGCAACGATAGCAGGCATGAAACAAAACTGCCTGATTCTTGAAAGTCCCTCTCTCCGCACGATTCTGTATGGTTATATAGTTATCCAGAACTGCTCTGGATCTCTCCTGGGCTGCACCCACTGGTCCCTATGGGAGTATTAGAGGGTCTCTCTCTCCTCCGTATGTTTAAACAACTCTCTCTCCCTCTCAGTATTTTGTCGTGATGTGGTTTAACTCCAAACTAGCCCAAAAAACCGCAACAGTTTTCAAACCAGCCCAAAAAACCGCAACCCGCGACTGGTATAATTTGCCCGCGGAAGAGCTTCTAAACCAGCCCAATTTGGCGGGAAAACCGCGACCTTGGCAACCCTGGTCCTCACTAGCAACCCTCAACTCTCCTCTCTACACACACCTTTATATACAGCTGCACACCACGCACACGGTAAGTACGGGGGTAGGACAAAAACTCACCGGACAAAAACTCACTGGACAATAATTCACCGGACAATAATTCACCGGACAAAAACTCACCGGCAAATATCTAAGGAGGACAAAAACTCACCGAAATAAAAGAAAGTTTTTTGTATGTCAGATATGTTTAAAAATGGTATATTTATGTATTAAAAACTTTAAAACATAGAAGATTATTTGAACTATAATACTGAAAACCTGGTCCATTAAATGAGTTATTCAAAACAAAGTGAACTCCTAGGTTTAAAAACGGACACACTGCCCAACAGCTAGAAGGAATTCCTCTGTCGATTTCCTACCGGCAACTATATCTTCACATAAACTCTTTAAACGTTTCTGAAGACGAACATAGTTTCTCTTGGTTCTCTTCTTTGGAGGCTCCCCTCTGTCATCCTGCAGCATCATGGTTTTGACTAAGGCTTCATCCTTCCTAATGTTATCAATAACAGTGTAAAAAGATGGATGGGAATGACCAATAAGCTGCTTGAATGATGAATTCCAGGTTTCACTCATATTGTTTGTTCGAGCTGCATCATTTAGGGTATTACTGTGCACGTTCCATATACCTGGCAGAAAAGGAGGTGGAAGTCGTCGAATATTGGCTTGTAGTGATTCTGGGCCTTCATTATTTCCAGGAAGTCGTACATGACGGAATGTACCTGTAACATATGTCCTGTTGAAGTATGCAAGGAGGTCTTCAAATTCTTCAGGGGTGTTGTCCTTCAAAAACTGCATACCTTCCTGCACCTTCTCTAATGGAAGAAATGCTAACCCATCCATCATTCCACAGAACAGTCTGCAATCATCATTTTCACGGTAGCAATTCACAAGCCCTAATTCCTGTATCTTACGCCACGTACTTTGCGTCAAGTGGAAGAAACATCCTTTAGTGGCTACATGAGGACCTAAAATGGTACTGACAGCTTGCATGGCAGCTTTCTCAAAATCTAGTACAATTTCTGTGGGATCTGGTGTAAACCCTAGCCTTTCCCACACATCTACAACACTTTGAAGCAGTTCTTCATATATATTTTGTGACTTTCCTGACAGGAATGCATACACGCAAGAAACTGCTGTTTCGCCTAATGGGGCTCTAATAACATAAAGTTGCTGGAAAATTTCTGGAGCCATAGCATAGTTCCCGTCCATGAACCACGTACGGGCCCGGCACAGTAATCGTAAGCACTCATCAGTAGCATATACAACCATTCTGTTGCAGGCATCCGCACCACTGTCATGCAACAGGAATCGTCGTGGCTGTTCACCAGATGTACGTTTCCAATCATCTGTAATATTTAGTTCACGTACATTTGCAGGTTCTTTAGGTAATGCACCTCGCCTCTGCCGACGAAGATCACGTCTGCATGTATCCAGCTGACCAATGTGGGCACGAACCTCGTCACTTGCAGATTCCAATCCCTGAGCAAGCAGCTGGTTTGGGCGACCTTTAGTTTCTCTTGCCTGTTGTTTTAGGGTTGCTCTTAATTTTGTGACAGAAACTAAGGCTTCATCTGCTTCATGGTTGTGATCAACAAAGGAGCGCGGATTCTGCATCTAAAAACGAAAAAAAAAAAAAAAAAAATATGAATTCAGTGTTAGTTCTATCTATCTATCTATTGCCGCCGTCTACACTGACTACACTACACGCACTTCATCTTCCAACTTCCATCCTTACTCAACACACTACCCAAATATTTAAATACACTCACATTTTCCATTTTCTCCCCATCTAGCCTCACTCCACACTCAGTCGCTTCATTCCTTTCAAACAACCTCGCACCTCCTTAAATATTCCCTATATTAGGGAAACACAACCTTAATGAAACTCCTTACATTTACATCCGTAGTTAGGGCTCCTTTACATTTCAGGCTTGATTGTTGACAGCACTGCCATCGTATCCACTCATTCTTCGATATCTTCTTCACGTACATATATCCATGAACGCACAGCTGTTGGCCACCCTTGTTGTTTTTGATGATCTCCATTGCTACTGATATTGATGTGAGAAACCTGAACACCAATACAATAACGGATAATTCAAACATGTGTGTCGAAGCATGTTTCAAATGTTTCAAGAAAAGCTGTTTCTAAAGCGTCGTATCCTCTTTATCCTCTTTATCCTATTCATAGTGTCAAAGCATGTTTCAAATGTTTCAAAAGAAGGTCTTTTTAAAGTGTCGTAACA
Organism: Coenobita brevimanus; assembly: GCF_032717465.1. Taxonomy (NCBI): domain Eukaryota; kingdom Metazoa; phylum Arthropoda; class Malacostraca; order Decapoda; family Coenobitidae; genus Coenobita; species Coenobita brevimanus. The sequence continues at coordinate 17,533,060 of NC_136995.1, forward strand.
TGTTTCAAATCATTACTCGTTTTTATTCTCATTAGATATTGCTCAGTGAGTTTTTGTCCTCCTTAGATATTTTTCGGTGAGTTTTTGTCCGGTGAGTTTCTGTCCGGTGAGTTTTTGTCCAGTGAGTTTATGTCCGGTGAGTTTTTGTCCGCGCCCCTTAAAATACACCTAGATAAAGCCCAGACTGCCTCGGTACACAATACTGGAAGGAACAATATCTGGATTGTATGTTCGTCTCTACTTCCTGTTACTATTCAGTTTATATTTGCTTTTGGTGTGTTAATATTATGTGTTATTTACGCAAGAAATATTGGTGTTTCAAAGGTATAAGTAACACAAAATTAGGAAGGGTTAATAATACTAATCGGTTTATTAATGGATTTGGTGAGTTAAGATTCTTGTTTGTGATAGTTGTGCATCCATCCATCCATCATCCAATTCTATGTTGCCCCATGAGGAGCGTAGAAGCCCGGGGCTAGGCAATTGGGTCCTAACATTTACGATGAGAGTGACCAGCCTCACTCATCCCTAAGTGACATTACATGAGCAATAACCCCAACCACCCCATGGATATAAACCTTCATCGGCTTAATCCAATTGGAGCGCTGTAATTACCCACTAAACCACCAGGCGCCATAATTTGGTTATATGGTTACCACCCAGCGTAGTAAATGGTTTCCTGGTGAACAGGAAACCATTAGGCTTGTCACTCAGTGTAGAGTCACCCATAGGCAGAAGAAATAGGAAAGAATGAAGGAAGGACAAAAGAGGGAGTGTAAAGTCATCCCTAGGCAGAAGGACGAGGAAAGAATGAAGTAAAGAAAGACAGAAGAGGAAGGAAGGAATGGAGAGAGGAGAGGAAAGGGCAGACACCCGAGAGCAGCACTACATCGAGTGAGTGGATGGTGAGCGCCCCCACCTGCCACACAAAAAGATGTTTATATTGAGGAGATACAAGTAACATATAAAATCACTAAGGGTGCTACCGGTATATGACGAGTAAATCCGTCAGGAAGAGGTGTTGAAAGCCTCCCAAGTTCCTGAAAACACAGACATGGTGTTGTGGTTGGGGGCTGGGCAGCGTGAAGGTTGTTGTTATATCCCTAGGCAGATTTGAAACGTGAACCCGGTGGACTGCAGGCTTAAGTTTCCCTTGTGCAGTCCACCATCCTGCTTTTGAAAGGGTGGGGAAGTAGTCGGGGGACATTTGTATAAGCTGGCGGTGGAGTCTCGTGGTTATATCGGTGCCACCACATGAAGGCTTCTGTATTCAGCACGGAGGGTGAAGGTAACGTGGTGTAATAAGCCATCGACTGTACATTCTTCTCACAGTGCCATGTCTTTGTTATATGTCCATAGCCCATCCACACACCGATATTTCCTTACCATCCTTCCCTCACAAACTGTTCCCTGTTTCTATTGCTGGTATCGCCCTCATGGTTGGCTATTAACTCTTGCGGTTCTGTGACGTCTGTAAAATTGACTCATGGCCATTTAGACAGTTGAAATTTAACTCTGAGAGATTGTTCTGACAGGAGACATTAGTAACAGCCTCCAGGAACCAATTCAGTTTTAGGGGCTCTCCTGAACTGGGTAAGGGGTTCTCCTGAACTGGGTAATAGAGTCTTGTGGTAGCAAAAAATCAGATGCCGGTACATTATACGTCGGTGTAATGAGCGTGTTACAACGAGGTATGGACGCCTCTTCCTCGGTAACTTGTGTCACCGTCATAGTCATCAGCCCGACCCTCCAGCCTCCCATGTGAGGTGATGTTATGTGATGTTATGTATGGCACGGCAACACTGACTCACTCACCTCCACCCACTGACCTACGTTGCCACAAACCACCACGTTTATGATTACACGGGAATAAACAAATTCACATGAATCGCCTAGATATCGATACAAAAATATATATTGTATTTGCAGAACCCGCGCTGTTAAAATTATGTAATTAGCACGATACGTTTGTATGCTTTAACACACTTTATAAATACGTTTTATAAATGACACAGTGAGCGAAAATATTGCAGCATCTACAAATGTTATAAAAAAGAAATATTTTGATTACAGGTATGTACGGAATCTAAAATGATAAAATTAACAGAATGGTTGAATAAACATTTATGCAGAACACTGTGTTGTGTGGCGGTGAGCGTAGTGAAAAATGTGAGTGTAGTAAAAGCCTGACTGCCATGCATTTGTGGCGGCCATCAGTCATGTTACCACTACGGCCCTGCTCTGGCTTTGTGCCATGCAGTATATACTGTATATAATACACCCACACACACACACACACACACACACACACATGCCTTCTCTCTCAAAGCTACTTAGGTCAGTTCCTTTCCTACATTTTCTAAAGTTTCTGCTCTTTTCTTACCTTTCCTCCCTTTCTCCAGTGCCTCCTTCACCCCTGCTTCTCCAGCTCCTGTATAATCTTCATCATCTTCCCCCTGCTTCCCCCTCCCCTGTCCCCACATCACCTGCCACACCACCACTCACGCCCACCCACCCCATCAACAAATGTACCGCATTCTGCATCACTATTCTATACCACGAACTCTGGGATGAAAATTTAGTACAGCACTTTGTTTTTCCTGTAGAATATACTGGGGTATTGGGATGGGCGTTGCAGGTACTGTTTTCCTAGGTCGTCCACATTTTCCGTATGTTTTGGAAGAGAATATATTAGTTTTGAGAAAAGAGTCGTTGTTCAGCATTTGGCATGAGTATCCATCCACTTCCTTACAGTAAATTAATAACGATGTAGTCATAATTGAATGTCGAAGCCCCGTAATGCGATATTTTGAGCTCAGAATATTATATACGCGTTTCATAATAATACTAGAATACAAAGTGTAACGCTGATGGTCTCCGTAACTGTACACTGAATATAAAGCCTTCTGCTAAAGTTCCGAAGTCGAGGAATAGAATGGAAGGAGTATGAGGGAAGGCGAAAGGAAAGAGTGTTGAGGGTAAACTGTAATAATTGTGTGGGTGATAAAGAAGGTGATTAAAGGCGGTGGTGTATGGCAGCTTAGGGAGTGCTGGTGGAGAGAGAGAGAGAGAGAGAGAGAGAGAGAGAGAGAGAGAGAGAGAGAGAGAGAGACGGGGGAGGGGAGAGGGAGAAATAAACAAAGGAAGATGAGAGCCTGCAGGACAGTTATAACCTCAGCCTGTTTCTGGCTGTTGTTTGTGGAGGAAGGAAGGCGGGGAAGGGGAACCGGTGTAAATAAAAAAAGGCAAAAGTACAGACGATAGAAAAGATTGTTGACTCAGAAATAGAGATGAGAGATGGCAGAAGAATAAGTGAAAGGTGATGAGTTAGATACTGAGGGGAGTATGTCAAAGCTTGAATGAATAGGTTGCAGTAAGAGTTAAACTAATATGGAAAGGGGAAAGGAGAGGTAAAAGGAGAAGAGGAAGTAGGGATAGTACAGAGAGCACCCAGGCTGATAGATATTGAGGGTAGTGTGTCAGAGCTCAAGAGAAAAAGTATGAGGTAAGTCTATAAAGAAAAAGGGGGAGAGGTGAAGAAGTGGAAGGATATAGGTTGATGGTACAGAGAGAAGCCAGGCAGTAAACCCCGTCACTCCCAGATGTCCTGCGTAAGCTGAATAAAATCGTCTGGTGGTAGAAAGAATACAAGAGAAATATCGTTCCATGGGTAAAGTCTAGCTAGTATAATTCCATGTGCCCGCAGATAGGCAGTGTGGGGAAAAAGGTGAAGGAATTTACAGTGTCAGCTTTGCACAACGACTGGGGATTTTGCAAGACTTTTTTTTTTTTTTTTTTTTTTTTTTTTTTTTTTGCCTGAGCGTTGCTACAGAAGATTCTCGGCTATTTTTATTATTCGTTTTAACTTTTATTACGAGAGAAATGTTTTAATATTCCATAGTTCTTGCGTAAATGTGTTTATGTATGAGTGTCTGCCTGCCTGATCCATTTACGTATATATCTGTTTTTATCAGTCTTTATCCATGTACCGGTATCTGTCTATCTGTCTGTCTGTCTGTCTGTTCGTCTGTCTGCCTGCTTGTCCGTCCGCATTCAGGATGGAGAGGTGACAGTTTTAGGTCAAGTTAAAGCAGAAGGTATAGTTCAGGTAAGGTGGTCAGTACTATGCTACTTAGGTTACTCCAAATAAGGTTACTCTTCGTTCATGCATAAAGAATCATGAACGTCTTGTAGTGTTGGGTATAATATTTATGTGACTGAGGCCTTGAAAACTGCATGGCCTCTTGATAAATACACTAATGGGATTTTTGTTTCTTGGGACTTTCTCGTAGCATGTTTACGTTTTGGCCACCCATGAATTTTGCCTCGACATTGCATACTCAGTTTTTTATAAATATATTGGTGAGAAAAAGAAAGAACAAAGGTTGGAAGCCTGGGGAATATTTGTTCTTCCCGGGAAAAAGTTAAACAGAAAAGAGCCAAAATAAAAATTCGTTCATTTCGAGATGCCTGGGTACATTGCGTTTAACAAAGTAGACCCTCACATTTATTACAGTTTACCCTCATCACTGTTTCCTTCCGCCTTCCCTCTTCCTCCTGCCATTCTCTTCCTCGATTTCGGAACTTCGGCCTGAACAGGAAACAGGTTAAGACAGACAGTTCCAGAGTTGACTAGTCTGACAAATCTAAACATAGGGTTTTGGTGGAGTCTGCCTCTGCCTACACTATTGCCATGTTTCCTAACCCTACGATGTATAACGCCTGTGGTTTGTGTAGCAGGAATGATACATAAACATAACTCATACTAATATAACTGTAATGAAAGTGCTGACATGTATCAAGGAAGAATAAAACTATTCTGCATACTATATTATACGATAATGGAGAAACGTGGCATAAAAATTTGGCAGTGTTGCTCTAAAAATATTCTAATTATTATTTACTTCCCCAACACTTCTAACATTGCTAATTAATTTAGCAAGTATAATTGCAAGAAAATTTGAAGGGATAAAAGTGGGAAGAGGTGATCCTTTCATAATTAAAATAAATATATCAAACAGCTCTGGGGTGGCAGCACTCACCCCAGATTTAGGCCTATTGGGGAAACCTCTATAGAAAAAACGCGCCGTGACTTTTACCTCAAGGGTGGTGCGGAAATAAAGTCAAAATTATAATCCATACATAAAAATGGAAGTAAAAAACCATGGATGACACATAACAAAATCTAGCGAGAGAGAGAGAGAGAGAGAGAGAGAGAGAGAGAGAGAGAAATAATAATAATAATAAAACTTTATTTCCACTAAACAGTGGGTATTCTTATACATTATACAGTAGTACAGCATACAGTATGAAAGTTCTATACACAATATAATACAAGTTGATACATATGGTGGAGAATAGTGACAGAGAGGTAAATGGTTTGAAAGGTGTGGGGACACTTAGGTTAAAAATAGATCAATTAAGGGATTTAGGAACGAAGGCAGTGGGAAGGATTAAGACAGATGGGATTGTAAGATTAGGGAGTTTGAGCAATAGGGTAGAATGTTTCCCAATGCACCTGGGAGGAGGAGGAGGAGGAGGAGGAGGAGGAGAGAGAGAGAGAGAGAGAGAGAGAGAGAGAGAGAGAGTTAAGCAGTTACGGTACGGTTGGTTACTTTTCCGTATGCTCTCAATAAAATAGCATAGCAATTATCAACGGCTAATTATTATACAGGTGTTGATGGTGGGGGTCTATATTTATAGGAGGTGTTGGTGGTGGAGGTATAGCGGGTGTTGTTGATGGGGGTGTTGTTGGGGGTAGGGGTATAGGGGGTGTTGGTGGCAGGGGTATAGGGGGTATTAGAAAAACGGAGATCACAAGAGGGAAACAGTGTCAAGGTCATCGCTGATGGAGAGGTCAGCTCGGAAACGTGGCAACAGTGCAGGGAGGGGCTGACTCCACCAAAACCCTACGTTTAGATTTGTCAGACTATAGTTGCATGTGCGAAAGACTAAGGATATCGGTTAATTTTTGCTTTAGTGAGCTGGAAAGGACTGGTGGCGAGAGTGTGTTGGTAGATGGATGCAGCACGCATTATCTATTGAGATGATATACTTTAAATGTATCCTATCCATAAGTGATACAGTAGAGCCGCCGTCAGTAAGGAAGGGAACAAGAAGTTATCAGATTAACTCATTTAGGAGCAGATCATCGAAGGAAAGGAGGACGGAACAGGTATAGAGAAAAGGTCAGCGTGTTAATCAGTGAGGATAGAGAGGTGAGGTGGGAGGGAGGGACAGGACAACAGGGAGGGATTTAGAAGATTAATTTGCTCGCTGCAGGTCTGATACACGGAGGATTACAAGTCTTAACCCCCTGTCCTGTACTTAGCTGAATAAAGTCATCTGGTGTGTGTTACAGCCGCTGAAAGAGTGCATCGAGCTACACAGGAAGCGGCCAGGGCGATGCAAGAGGAAGAATGGGAGTGAGTACAGTGCATACACACACACACACACACACACACACACACACACACACAGTGTTAAGTAAAATCGTGTGAGGCATCAAGAATGTACAGAAGAATCGTCGTGGTGGTTGTGCAGGGTTTAAAAAAAAAAAAAAAAAAAAAAGATAAAAGAAAAGAAAAAGAAAAAAGCTATTAAAGAGGACAGGAAGGCTGGGTCAGAAATGGTGCGAAAGTTGGTAATACAGTGTTCTCGTTAATTGAACTTTGCGTTTGAACATCCGTAGAATTTCGTTATTATTACCCCCAGGGATAGGATGCTTGGGGGAGAGAGAGAGAGAGATGATGGTGGTTGGTATTATCGTGTTGTGTAGTGGCGGTGGTCAGGAGGATTACACAGGCAAACACGTGACCTGACTGAGCACGTTACAGGGGGGGCGAGGTTAGCTTGGGTTGGGTTGGGTTGAGCTGGGGTAAAATAGGCCAAGTTGGGTTTATTTGTGTAAGGGTAAATTAGATTAGGCCAAATTGAGGTAGGTTCTGTTGGGTTAGGTTGAGCTGTAAGAGGTTGTTAGGTTTGGTTAAGTGAAGGTAGGGTTGGGTGAATGAGGCTGGGTTTAGTTAGGGTAGAGTGGGTTGGGTTAGGTTTTTTAGGGTAGGCTGGGTTGGGTTAGGTTGGAATTAGCTGGGTAGGCTGGGTTGGGTTGGGCTTAATTAGGACAGATTTGGTTGGGTTGGGTTTTGTTAGTCTGGATTGAGTTACAGTGAGTTAAGCTGGGTTACGTACCAGTAGTTTAGTTAGTTAGGTTAGGTTGGGTTGGGTTATGGTAATGGATGAAGTACAGTCAGGGAAGGGTAGATATTTAATGAAGAAGAAAAATGTCACTGGTGGTGCATCGTTGGGTTTGATTTAAAAATATATTAATAATTCAGAAACAAATCATATTAAAAAATGCAGCATTTAGGATGAAAGTTTAGTAATGCTTCCCGGGATCTACTTTGATTTTAAAACTTTCGAATTCATTTAGCCCATGCTTGTATTGGCTTACGATGGAGACAATGGCAAAATAGTACTGTTTTTGCCTTGGTGCCGCTTGTGGCATCAGAACAACAGACCGTGATGCAGGAGACAATAAGGTGGTGTATCTGGTGGCATGGTCGGCACGGGAACTAAAAGACAGCCATAAACTTAGGATCTGAAGCTCTTACTGCCGATCCCAATTGTGATCTGACCAGCCAATGGGGATCTGATACAAAGTATTGTGGGTGGCACACACGATGACCTCGGCGCTTATTGGCTGACCAGAGGAGCAGAGGAGGAGGGGGAGAGAGAGGAAGGAAAGACTAAAATGAAAGAGTGAGTGAGGAGAGCAAGATTTATACGGTAAGTAAAATGTTACCAGTTTATTATGAAACAGGAACTGTGTGTGTGTGTGTGTGTGTGTGTGTGTGTGTGTGTGTGTGTGTGTGTGTGTGTGTGTGTGTGTGTGTGTATGTGTGTGTATATGAGTGTGAGACTGTGGAATGGAACTGAATTAGATGATGAGAAATTATCAGTTAATGGAAAAATAAGTTAATACTCGCTGACATACATAGTTCGTCTGCCAGAATAGCTCAGTGGAATTGCTCGCGCTTCACGATCGAAGGGTTGGCAGTTCCTAGGTCAAGAGAATTAATTCTCTTGACCTAGGGCAGTTCGAGCCATCACCAGGGTAGCGTATTTCTGGTGAGAGATGTAGCGGTCTCTCCAAGAATCTCTCCTTGCCCTGCAGAGCGATATGGTTCATTGGTCCTAGCTTGGGGGACTCGCCCTTCAATAAGAAGATATTAAGAAATAGCTGTCATACT
>NC_136995.1:17543811-17551311 GCF_032717465.1 Coenobita brevimanus
AAGTAGTTTTACAGGAAATATCGTGCGTCCATCGTATCTTTCAAGCCCCTTCTTCCCCCAGAGCCTCCCCTCCCCTTCCTTCCCCTCCCATCACCCGTCAGAGGTCAGTCATAAAGTGTGGGTGTGTATGAAAACTATCCCAGCCAAGGACAGTCGTGATCCTTACCTTCCACCCCACCCTTATTACCCTGCCTCACTTTCACCCTGCCTCACCCCACCCTGCCTTACCCTCACCCTGCCTCACCCACATCCTGCCTTACCCACGCCCTGCCTCACCCACACCCTGCCTTACCCCACCCTGCCTCACCCCACCCTGCCTCACCCTAATTCCCTATCACCGTAACACTACCTCATCCTTACCCTGGCTCAAATTCACCCTGCCTCACCTTCACCCTACCTCACCCTCACCTTGCCTCCTCCTCACCCTGCATCACCCTCACCCTGCCATACTCAACCCTGCCTCACCTCCACCCACACCCAACTTGACTAAACAAACCCCCCTCCTCTCAGTCCTGGGTGTAACAGTGACAGGTGAGACAGAGGAGGTGGATATCACACAACATCCTCACACTCCATCTCTCCACACCTGACCTAACGTAACGTCCTCTTTTTTTTGTGGGTTCTTTCCGTCCCTTTCTACATTTTCTGTCACTCACTGTGTGATTTACTACCCTTTATAACTGTATGTGCAGTGTGGGCCTGAAGTCTAAAACAGTGTGTCGTAGCTTTGTACAAGGGTAAGAAAATATGACGGAAAAAGAGAGTTAGAGTTGTAGAGCCGAACTGAAAAGAGAGAAACAACATGAAAAACACACCGGTAAGAATTGAATAGGAAACAGATGTACAGAAGAAAATAAATGGTTGAAAGAGAAAGCATGAAGGCTGTTAAGAGTAAACAGAGAGCAGCAAGGAAGATCAGGTAAAAGAGATGAACGAGGGCGAGTGAAGTGACCACCTGAACTCTTGTTGCCTCATTTGCCACTCATGTCAGGGAGGGTGAGAAGACTTACAGGTGGGGGAGACAGACTAATTATGTCCACCTGTCCCACCCACCACACCTGTTGAGCCATTCGACATCATCTGATGTGTGTGTGTGTGGAGGGGGAGGGGATAGGGTTAGGCAGGACAAGGGAGGGGAGAGGCTGAAGTTGTCTGTATGAGGGTCGGGATGCGATGATGGACAGAAGATGGGGAATGGAAAGAGCAAGAGATGGACAGACTAAGGGCAGGAATGGAAAGGGTTTGATGATGGAAAGAGTGTGATGAAAGGAGGGATAGAAAGGATGGGGAGAGGAGAGAATGGAGAAGGTGAGATGTTTGATGGAACATCGTGTGTAAGTGTGGTTAGATATGGCGTTGTGTATTAGTAGAGGTGTTTTTATTACGTATTGATGAGGCCATAAGCAACACCAGTAAATACGGTGGTCCTGACTGTTCCTTGTAACAACTGGGATCACGTTAATTACCATCTCACCACACCCTGCACCACACCACCACACCTTGCAGCACACCTTATACCACACCACCATACCCTGCAGCACACCTTACACCACACCACCACACCCTGCACGTCACCACCACACCCTGAACCACACCACACCTCGCATCCAAACACCATAGAACGAAAGTAATAATGCCACATCCATTATAGATAACGTGGCGAGCATTAAAGGTTTGGAATGAAATGACAAACTCTGATAACAGCCATTTAGCCAGACGTCCGTCACTAAAACTGGTAATGATGGATGTTGATGCTGCTGACCCACATATTGGTAACCCTTGCCTGAAATATTGGAACTTTTTAGCCTAGTCCAGGGTCCCTACTCTCCCAGTGAGGCAAGATAAAATTAGATGATTGATTGATGGATGGGAAGGAACTACGACTGCCATTGTCGTGGCCGTCGTAAGCTAGACGGTGACACGGAAGTAAGTTGAATAAAAAAGTCGCCGTGTTGTTGAGTTCCAGCAGCAGCGTTCATTAGGACAGAGAAATGAGCCCGTTTTCACCTTGATTTGCTGCCTTAATTACCTGTGGGGGTAAAGGGGGGCCGGTGAGAGTGTCGCAGGGAAGGGATAGAGGGCTAAGGGGGAGGGGGCAGGTGGAGTGGGTGAACGAGCAGGGAAGGCAGGACGAAGGTAGGAAAAGGGTGAAACATGAAAGGTGATGGAGGAGAGAACGAGGAAGGAATAAAGGGAATGGGAAGGTAATGGAGGACGAAGGTAGAAAAAGTGAAGGATGATATGAGAAAGAGCGAGGAAGGAATGAAGGGGATGGGAAGTAAAGGGAGGACGAAGGTAAAAAAAATAATAATAATAATGGAGGATGATGGGAGACAAAAGGAGGAAGGAATTGAGTACTAGTGGTGAAATGCGTAAGAGGAAGTCTAGAGGACAAGGGAAAAGCAGTGTTAAAATAGCAAGGCAAGGGAAATTCGGGATTAAGGCGGAGATGATGGACAATGAGTAACTTGTAGAGAAAGAAACTTAGGAATATGATAGAGAAGAGAACATAGTACGAAGGTTAGGAGGAGAAGGAGGAGACTTGAAAAAAAAAAAAAAAAAAAGTATTTGAGAAAAAGAAATTGGTTGATGAAACTTGAAGTGAGAGAGAAATATAAAAAGACGAAGAAAGAAGGATTAGGAGGCAGTGCAGAGAGGAGGTAGGTAATGATATGACAGCTACGAAGCTGAAAGGTAGGAAAAGGGGAGGAGGACAGTCTTTAAAAGGAAGGAGTAAAAAGGAAGATGTAAGTGAGACCAGACTGGATGACAAAGAAGAATTTAGGAAGAAGGGAAGAAATGGGTGAGGGAAGTGACAGTCAAGTATGCTAGACCACACTAACGAGCACTTCACTATAACAACAGACAGTCCTTCAAAATAACGTACGGTAAACAAAAGATATCTTCGAGCGTCCGATTGAAGTGGCCGGTGTTCTTTAGTCCCTGGGTTCACGTTTAAGTGAGCCTTTGGCCACAACAACAAGAATGTGTAAAAGGCAAATAGACTGATTATATGTGAAAAAGAGATTAAGACAAAAATTGAATTAATGTTGGCTATGTAGGACTTTCATGCCGGAACAGAGCACAGTTAAAATGGGGTGAAGACTGGAATCTTATAGTGTAGCACCAAAATAAAACTTAAAAGAGCGTTAATCAGTGAATATAGCTCAAAGAAAAAAAATGGCTACATTAAAGTCCCGAAAGAAAACAAATAAAAAAAAAAAAGGTGTGGCGAGAACTAAACCTTTTACACTTTTTTTTCCCCACCATAAACTTGGCGGCGCACCAGGCAACGCTGATGAACCAAACATGTGTGAGGCTTCCATGATTAAATACACGCAGTCAGGATTTAAATTTCCCGCTTTTTCAGACTCCGGAATATTTAGTGAAGGCAAGGAAATGATGTTCGTAAATTCATAACAAGGCTTGGTATTATTTATTTTTTCATCACGAACAGTAGCCTTCCTTTTAGAGTGATCATGTATTTAATTGAAAAGCCTAGGGTATATTGCCTTTTTTGATATGGCTTGAAAAAGTGTTATGTAATTAATGGTGAATATAGAAAACTTGTTGAAACCATTACCTTGATGATTGATGGTGTGTGTGTGTGTGTGTGTGTGTGTGTGTGTGTGTGTGTTTGAGAGAGAGAGAGAGGTGGGGGGATGGAGGGAGAGAGAGAAATAGCTGTAAGAAGTGCGAGATAAAGGAGAGTGGTTGAGACGTGTGAAGGGCGATAAGTGAGAGGCTGGTGTTGGGAGAGAGAGAGAGAGAGAGAGAGAGAGAGGGGGGGGGGATGGTGGGAGAGAGAGAAATAGCTATAAGAAGTGCGAGATAAAGGACAGTGGTTGAGACGTGTGAAGGGCGATAAGTGAGTGGTTGGTGTTGGAGAGAGAGAGAGAGAGAGGGGGGGGGGATGGTGGGAGAGAGAGAAATAGCTATAAGAAGTGCGAGATAAAGGACAGTGGTTGAGACGTGTGAAGGGCGATAAGTGAGTGGTTGGTGTTGGGGAGAGAGAGAGAGAGAGAGAGAGAGAGAGAGAGGGGGGGGGGGGATGGTGGGAGAGAGAGAAATAGCTATAAGAAGTGCGAGATAAAGGACAGTGGTTGAGACGTGTGAAGGGCGATAAGTGAGTGGTTGGTGTTGGAGAGAGAGAGAGAGAGAGAGAGAGAGAGAGAGAGAGATAATGGGGGGTGGGGGGTAGTTGCCTGTTTTCTTGCCTTCATTTCCCCTGCCACCGATATCACTGTTTTTCCCTGCACCCTGGCCTTCCCCTCCCCTGCCCTACCATGTCACCTAACCCTTTTACCCCTGCCTTCCCCTGCCTCCCTACCTTTCCCTGTCCTTTCCCCTGCCTCCGTACATTTCCCTGTCCATGTCCCTGCCCCCCGCCTTTCCCCTGTCTTCCCATTCCTTTTCCTCTACCTCCCTACCGTCCCTTGACTCCCTGCCTTCCCATTCCTTTTCCTCTACCTCCCTACCGTCCCATAACTCCCTACCTTCCTTTTCCTCTGCCATCCCATGCCTCCCAACCTTCCCCTGCCCCCCTTCCATACCCTGCCTTTCTTCCTTTCCCTGCCATTCTTCTTTCCCCTGCCTCCCTTCATTCCCCTGCCTTCCTTCCTTCCCTTGCCTCCCTTCATTCCCCTGTCTTTCTTCCTTCCCCTGCCCCCCTTCATTCCCCTGTCTCCCATCCCTTCCCTTGCCTCCGTTCCCTTCCCTTGGCTCCATACCTTCCCCAGTCTCCCTACCGTCCTGTCCCTCTGCCGTCCTGGCCTCCACCCCAGCCTGACTCCATCACTGCACTATCAGTGAGCGAACCGGTATATCACTGCTTATCAGCCACACGTACGGCTCTCACACCCTTCCCTCCGCCTCCTCTCTTCTCTCCTCTCTTCTTCGTTCTTCTCTCCTCTCCTCTCCGCTCTGTCTCTCCTCTCTCACACCGTCGCCAAACCCTCATTCCTCCCCCGCCCTCCACTCACCTCTCACCTCTTCTTTTGGACCCTCTCACTCCACACACTCGTCATCCCTCTCCTCCATCCTTTTGTCTTATTCCTGTTGACATACCTTCTTTCCCTCCTCCCCTCATATTTCCTTTTCTCTCTCGATCCACGCATCCCTCTCATCCCCTCTCCTCTCCTCTCAGTCCTCATCTTATCCTATCCTGTCCTTTCTTCTTCCTGTTATTATTATTATTATTATTATTATTATTGTTATTATTATTATTATTATTGGTTCTTGCTCTGACACAATTTTAATATTCTTCGGTTCTCCCATGGTCACATGGATAATTATGTCCATATACGACAGTTAGGCAGAGACACCTAACAATAACTTACTACCACCATCACCACCACCACCAGCCCTACATCATCTTCCTCAGTACCCTATCTCGTTATCATCACCTGGGATTACCTTCATTATTTTAATCACCAGCCTCACTGTCAGATATTACCCAACATTTTCTGAAATATTCCTCGTAATTTTAGCTGCAGGTATTAGACTGGGGAATTGCTTGCTTACGTGGTTGTGTTGTATTCATTGGTGAAATTGTATGCTTTTGTTTCCCGCCTAAATATTCAAATACTTGAAGGTCAGTGATATTTTCTTCTTGTTGCCTTCTAAGATATTCTGGTTGCATGCTTCGAATATTTAAAAAAGTGTATATACGGTAGTTGTTAATTAGTGCATCAGTTTATCAGTGTGGTGTGGCTCACATCTCAGGATTATTACTATACAGGGATCACTAAATTCCTCTCCCATCCTTATCCAGTTCTCATACACAGTGCTCAAGATAAAATGCATACAACACCTTCATATACACAGAGAGAACCAGGTGTGTTTACGCATAAGTAACACCTCACTTGCACATTATATACACACACACACACACACACACACTCGCTCTTCAGTATACCTTCACGTACATGACCATACACACCTTTCCTGTACATACATCATAGACGCTATGTATTAAAATTTCCCACAGCCTTGTGGGGAGTTTTCATGTTTTATTATTCGTATTTTAAAACTGCGATATTTCAAAGGCTATTTGATCCAGAGCCTTCAGACTTGGTCAGCTTAGTCGGAGAGCTGTCCTCTTCTTTTGGCCAAATATGGTGGCAATCCGTCAGCCGGATCTCTGGATATTTTCCGGAACACAGAAAAGTGATTCAGCCATGCTATCTCACGAACCACTCACGCTAGGAAGCTGACATTTTACTACAATACAGCCTTAAGGTGGACGCAGGCCAGAAGGGTGTATGGTTCCAATAGGTTGATTATTCTCTGAGATCGCTTGCGGTCAAGAATTGGGACTTTTCCGGATATTACCATATTTTCCATGAAAAATTAAAGCTAGAGCACCAAACTTGGTGGACTTTACAGACTCTGATGACCTAAGGTGACATGCACAAGATCAATGACTTTGACCTCAAGGTCCCTTCATAGCTCTGCTACTAGTAGGCAATGGCTGTGGAGAGTTTTTGTCAAAATTGTCCCTGGACAATTTACGGTGTTCTAGTTGTTGTTGTTTTATTATTATTATTATTATTATTATTATTATTATTATACCTGCTAACAAGGAACACCTATCTTAATTATCCCATTACTTTGATGACTGGGAGGAAGGGAGGGAAGAAGAAAGGTTGAAGGGATGAGAGAAAATAATTGTTTATACTGCTTGCGTTATTAAGTCATTTACATAATCCACAGCTTGCCGGTATTATTCCTGCCACATTTCAGAATAATGCGTCACACCTGAGGCCACAAATAACCTCCAACATTCACAATTTTACCCGACAAAACTTATGAGAACATGTACCGTAAATTGCCCTGAATACCATGACACATTGCTGTTTTCATTTGTTTTTCTTTTCATCGAGCGTGAAGGATACCATTGGGTGCGTTAATGGTCAAATTAGATGCAGTGAATCATAGTTGAGGAGCCCCGTCACAATCTGCCTGTAATTATATAACTGTGCAGTATATACAGTACCATTACATAGTGCCATGTGAAGGTAAAGTGGTGAAGGTAGAGCTGGCAACATTGTGCTCAGGTGGTGTGGTGTGATTTGGTGGCATGTAGACTGACAGCTGGAGCAGGTGCAGGGCAGGGCAGAGCAGAGCGGAGCGGGGCAGGGCTGGGCAGAGCAATACAGGGCAGAGTAGGACAGGACAGGGTAGGGCAGGGCACGGTTGAGCAGAGTAGGGCAGTGGGAAAGATAGTAGGGTAGTGGTGTGGTTAGAAGGTAGGGGTAAGTGAGGTCAGGATCGTCAAATCACTATAGTTGCGGCACGCGACTCAGAGATTATCGTACCCTGGCAACGTACCATTCAGAAGTGCGTCTGATTTCGTGTATAATATGGGGCGCATGTGATTGTAATATGTTCCTGTATAATAATATTCGTGTATAATATATTCGTGCATAGTAATATGATTCGTGTATAACGATACGAAATCGGACGCAATTTTGAATGGTAGGTTGCCAGGGTACGATA